>NC_134571.1:0-5000 GCF_050947875.1 Dermacentor variabilis
TTAAGTTAGTTAGGTTAGGTTAGGTTAGGTTAGTTAGTTAGGTTAGGTTAGGTTTAGGTTAGGTTAGGTTAGGTTAGGTTAGGTTAGGTTAGGTTAGGTTAGGTTAGTTAGGTTAAGGTTAGGTTAGGTTAGTTAGTTAGGTTAGGTTAGTTAGGTTAGTTAGGTTAAGTTAGGTTAGTTAGTAGTTAAGTTTAGTTAAGTTAGTTAAGGGTTAGTTTAGTTAGGTTAAGGTTAGTTAGTTAGGTTAGTTAAGTTAGTTAAGTTAGGTTAGTTAAGTTAAGTTAGTTAAGTTAGTTAAGTTAAGTTAGTTAGTTAGTTAAGTTAGTTAGTTAAGTTAGTTAAGTTAAGTTAGTTAGTTAGTTAGTTAAGTTAGTTAAGTTAAGTTAAGTTAAGTTAAGTTAGTTAAGTTAAGTTAAGTTAGTTAAGTTAAGTTAGTTAAGTTAAGTTAAGTTAAGTTAAGTTAAGTTAAGTTAAGTTAAGTTAAGTTAAGTTAAGTTAAGTTAAGTTAGTTAAGTTAAGTTAAGTTAAGTTAAGTTAAGTTAAGTTAAGTTAAGTTAAGTTAGTTAAGTTAAGTTAAGTTAAGTTAAGTTAAGTTAAGTTAATTTAAGTTATTAAGTTAAGTTAAGTTAAGTTAAGTTAATTTAAGTTAAGTTAATTAAGTTAAGTTAAGTTAAGTTAAGTTAAGTTAAGTTAAGTTAAGTTAAGTTAAGTTAAGTTAAGTTAAGTTAATTTAAGTTAATTAATTTAAGTTAATTACTTTAATTATTAATTATTAAGTTAATTAACTTCTAACCTAACTAACCTAACCTAACCTTAACTAACTAACTAACTAACCTAATACCTAACCTAACTAACCTAACCTAACTAACCTAACCTAACCTAACCTAACCTAACCTAACCTAACCTTAACCTAACCTAACTACTAACCTAACCTAACCTAACCTAACCTAACCTAACCTAACCTAACCTAACCTAACCTAACCTAACCTAACCTAACCTAACCTAACCTAACCTAACCTAACCTAACCTAACCTACTAACCTAACCTAACCTAACCTAACCTAACCTAACCTAACCTAACCTAACCTAACCTAACCTAACCTAACTAACCTAACCTAACCTAACCTAACCTAACTAACCTAACTAACTAACCTAACCTAACCTAACCTAACCTAACCTAACCTAACCTAACCTAACCTAACCTAACCTAACCTAACCTAACCTAACCTAACCTAACCTAACCTAACCTAACTAACCTAACCTAACCTAACCTAACCTAACCTAACCTAACCTAACCTAACCTAACCTAACCTAACCTAACCTAACCTAACCTAACCTAACCTAACCTAACCTAACCTAACCTAACCTAACCTAACCTAACCTAACCTAACCTAACCTAACCTAACCTAACCTAACCTAACCTAACCTAACCTAACCTAACCTAACCTAACCTAACCTAACCTAACCTAACCTAACCTAACCTAACCTAACCTAACCTAACCTAACCTAACCTAACCTAACCTAACCTAACCTAACCTAACCTAACCTAACCTAACCTAACTAACCTAACCTAACCTAACCTAACCTAACCTAACCTAACCTAACCTAACCTAACCTAACCTAACCTAACCTAACCTAACCTAACCTAACCTAACCTAACCTAACCTAACCTAACCTAACCTAACCTAACCTAACCTAACCTAACCTAACCTAACCTAACCTAACCTAACCTAACCTAACCTAACCTAACCTAACCTAACCTAACCTAACCTAACCTAACCTAACCTAACCTAACCTAACCTAACCTAACCTAACCTAACCTAACCTAACCTAACCTAACCTAACCTAACCTAACCTAACCTAACCTAACCTAACCTAACCTAACCTAACCTAACCTAACCTAACCTAACCTAACCTAACCTAACCTAACCTAACCTAACCTAACCTAACCTAACCTAACCTAACCTAACCTAACCTAACCTAACCTAACCTAACCTAACCTAACCTAACCTAACTAACCTAACCTAACCTAACCTAACCTAACCTAACCTAACCTAACCTAACCTAACCTAACCTAACCTAACCTAACCTAACCTAACCTAACCTAACCTAACCTAACCTAACCTAACCTAACCTAACCTAACCTAACCTAACCTAACCTAACCTAACCTAACCTAACCTAACCTAACCTAACCTAACCTAACCTAACCTAACCTAACCTAACCTAACCTAACCTAACCTAACCTAACCTAACCTAACCTAACCTAACCTAACCTAACCTAACTACCTAACCTAACCTAACCTAACCTAACCTAACCTAACCTAACCTAACCTAACCTAACCTAACCTAACCTAACCTAACCTAACCTAACCTAACCTAACTAACCTAACCTAACCTAACCTAACCTAACCTAACCTAACCTAACCTAACCTAACCTAACCTAACCTAACCTAACCTAACCTAACCTAACCTAACCTAACCTAACCTAACTAACCTAACCTAACCTAACCTAACCTAACCTAACCTAACCTAACCTAACCTAACCTAACCTAACCTAACCTAACCTAACCTAACCTAACCTAACCTAACCTAACCTAACCTAACCTAACCTAACCTAACCTAACCTAACCTAACCTAACCTAACCTAACCTAACCTAACCTAACCTAACCTAACCTAACCTAACCTAACCTAACCTAACCTAACCTAACCTAACCTAACCTAACCTAACCTAACCTAACCTAACCTAACCTAACCTAACCTAACCTAACCTAACCTAACCTAACCTAACCTAACCTAACCTAACCTAACCTAACCTAACCTAACCTAACCTAACCTAACCTAACCTAACCTAACCTAACCTAACCTAACCTAACCTAACCTAACCTAACCTAACCTAACCTAACCTAACCTAACCTAACCTAACCTAACCTAACCTAACCTAACCTAACCTAACCTAACCTAACCTAACCTAACCTAACCTAACCTAACCTAACCTAACCTAACCTAACCTAACCTAACCTAACCTAACCTAACCTAACCTAACTAACCTAACCTAACCTAACCTAACCTAACCTAACCTAACCTAACCTAACCTAACCTAACCTAACCTAACCTAACCTAACCTAACCTAACCTAACCTAACCTAACCTAACCTAACCTAACCTAACCTAACCTAACCTAACCTAACCTAACCTAACCTAACCTAACCTAACCTAACCTAACCTAACCTAACCTAACCTAACCTAACCTAACCTAACCTAACCTAACCTAACCTAACCTAACCTAACCTAACCTAACCTAACCTAACCTAACCTAACCTAACCTAACCTAACCTAACCTAACCTAACCTAACCTAACCTAACCTAACCTAACCTAACCTAACCTAACCTAACCTAACCTAACCTAACCTAACCTAACCTAACCTAACCTAACCTAACCTAACCTAACCTAACCTAACCTAACCTAACCTAACCTAACCTAACCTAACCTAACCTAACCTAACCTAACCTAACCTAACCTAACCTAACCTAACCTAACCTAACCTAACCTAACCTAACCTAACCTAACCTAACCTAACCTAACCTAACCTAACCTAACCTAACCTAACCTAACCTAACCTAACCTAACCTACCTAACCTAACCTAACCTAACCTAACCTAACCTAACCTAACCTAACCTAACCTAACCTAACCTAACCTAACCTAACCTAACCTAACCTAACCTAACCTAACCTAACCTAACCTAACCTAACCTAACCTAACCTAACCTAACCTAACCTAACCTAACCTACCTAACCTAACCTAACCTAACCTAACCTAACCTAACCTAACCTAACCTAACCTAACCTAACCTAACCTAACCTAACCTAACCTAACCTAACCTAACCTAACCTAACCTAACCTAACCTAACCTAACCTAACCTAACCTAACCTAACCTAACCTAACCTAACCTAACCTAACCTAACCTAACAACCTAACCTAACCTAACCTAACCTAACCTAACCTAACCTAACCTAACCTAACCTAACCTAACCTAACCTAACCTAACCTAACCTAACCTAACCTAACCTAACCTAACCTAACCTAACCTAACCTAACCTAACCTAACCTAACCTAACCTAACCTAACCTAACCTAACCTAACCTAACCTAACCTAACCTAACCTAACCTAACCTAACCTAACCTAACCTAACCTAACCTAACCTAACCTAACCTAACCTAACCTAACCTAACCTAACCTAACCTAACCTAACCTAACCTAACCTAACCTAACCTAACCTAACCTAACCTAACCTAACCTAACCTAACCTAACCTAACCTAACCTAACCTAACCTAACCTAACCTAACCTAACCTAACCTAACCTAACCTAACCTAACCTAACCTAACCTAACCTAACCTAACCTAACCTAACCTAACCTAACCTAACCTAACCTAACCTAACCTAACCTAACCTAACCTAACCTAACCTAACCTAACCTAACCTAACCTAACCTAACCTAACCTAACCTAACCTAACCTAACCTAACCTAACCTAACCTAACCTAACCTAACCTAACCTAACCTAACCTAACCTAACCTAACCTAACCTAACCTAACCTAACCTAACCTAACCTAACCTAACCTAACCTAACCTAACCTAACCTAACCTAACCTAACCTAACCTAACCTAACCTAACCTAACCTAACCTAACCTAACCTAACCTAACCTAACCTAACCTAACCTAACCTAACCTAACCTAACCTAACCTAACCTAACCTAACCTAACCTAACCTAACCTAACCTAACCTAACCTAACCTAACCTAACCTAACCTAACCTAACCTAACCTAACCTAACCTAACCTAACCTAACCTAACCTAACCTAACCTAACCTAACCTAACCTAACCTAACCTAACCTAACCTAACCTAACCTAACCTAACCTAACCTAACCTAACCTAACCTAACCTAACCTAACCTAACCTAACCTAACCTAACCTAACCTAACCTAACCTAACC
>NC_134571.1:1590000-1762500 GCF_050947875.1 Dermacentor variabilis
GAAGTGCCACACACAATCCATTCTTACCTGCAACGCACCGGACGTATATCGTACAGTACTGGGTATTTACAGTTTTCTTTTTTCATCTGTGGGAACAAAAGCGACTTCGAATTAATTATGACTTTTCCGCAGTGACAACCAGACAAGCGTCTTGCCTGGTTTCTTCCCGGATGGTGATAACAGTTTCGAGCGTAGCAGGACAATCGCACACCATGCTTCAATTTAATCAGTGTCGTTCCAATGTTTCCTAGAAAAAAAAATAAAGGAAAATACGCCACGCTTACAAGACGAAAAAATAATATTAAAAATATATACATGAAAGTACGTCTCAGATTTCCTTGTCCCAACTCTCGAACGCTTGATCAGTTTTCATATAAAGCTCTTCTTTTTTTCTTCCTGCCAGTAAAACAACAGCAACACAGAAACAAGGAGTTCATCATACATTGCAAAACCATTTGCGCAATACAAAGCGAGTTTTGTTCACTTGACAAAGGCGGTCATGTACTACACAACGTAAAATTAAAATGCAACTTACGAGTATGCATATTCTGAATGGCGAGACAAGGCGGCTCCACTCCATGGAAAGGGCTTGCGGTCTTCTAGTCCATTTGTTACCTTGTGAAGTTTGCGTTTATATGCGACGTCCATGATAACAGAAATGCACCAGCTGGTCCACTAAACTGTCGAGACGCGAAACGAGCTGGCATCCAACAAGCTGCCATCCAACATTTGGCGGGAACTAGCGCCCTTGCCCTGCAGTCCCGCGAGCGGGCGGCGTTGCGAGTAGCAATGCCCCGCTTCCCGTCTTCGCTGGTGGGAGCGGATGCTGACGGAGACAATCGCCCGTCCCTGCTTTCCAAGAACCTCTTCATTTCTTCTGGGAGAGGGAGATGCGACGGTGAGAGATGGACGCGGCTCCCCATACTTTTGCTTTCTTCTTTTTTCGCTGTTTCCTTCTTTATTTACTTACATACCTGCAGCGCCCAATGTTGGGCATTAGAGTAGAGGGAAGGAATATAAGAATGATGGAAATACAGATGATTGGTGGTACAAAAGGATACATCTAATACATAATACAACGCAATAATAATAATAATAATAATAATAATAATAATAATAATAATAATAATAATAATAATAATAATAATAATAATAATAATAATAATAATAATAATAATAATAATAATAATAATAATAATAATGTTTGTTGCCGCACAATATACAAAACAACACAAGCAGGCCGGTCTAAGCCTTAGTTGGCTTGTAGGACCGTGCCAATGAATATGATAGACAAGGCAAAAAGATGTACAAGAATTGATGAGATGAATGAAAAAGAAATGAAAGGCAAAAAATTAAGAAGAACAAGATAACATTTAGTTATCTATATATAACAAAATTGAAGAGGTAAATATTGCGATGCAAAAAAAAAAAACAATGTACAAGAGGGTAATTTTACTCTAGCTGCTTTAAGATGTGTTTGAGCGTTCTTTTTGATGTCGCGTTAAATATCTCTTCTGGTAATTTGTTAAATATGTCAGGCACATAAGCACAGCGTCTGGCCGCGCCATACCTTGTGGCTGAATGCGGAACTACGTAACGGACATGTTTTCTAAGCTCCCTTGCGGCGGCACGTTTTTGTTTGAAAGCGGAATTCCAGAAATGTTTAACTACAACTGTTTCTATAAGTAATGAATGGATGTTTGGTAGCCCAAGTTCACGGAAGATGTTTGCAGATGTTACTATTGGGGAATTGTACGCAACGTTTTTAAGAATGTTTTTTTATAATCCGGTCAACCCTGCATCTCCAACGATCCGAACAAAAGCCAAAGACTGTAATGCCATACCTTAACACACTGTAACCTAGTGCCTGTGCTATAATCTTTTTTACAGGCAAGGGTGCAATACTTTTGATATTAAATAACAGCCAGGCTACTGACCTCAGTTTTGAACAAATAAGTGATAAGTGATGTTGCCACGATAAATTACTACCGAAATAGATTCCGAGATATTTCACACAATCCACGTATGGAATAGGTGCGCATTTACAATGAACACAGTCTGACTCATGCAAGTAGAGAGGCAAGTTAATAACAGTAGTCTTAAGTGGGGAGCGAAAACAAACAAGTTTTGTTTTTTGGGCATTTACAACAATTCCATTATTAGAGAACCAAAGCATTGCCTTGTGCACGTCATTTTGCAACATTTCAGTGGATGTTTTATAAGAAAGTTGTTTCGCTAATAATACAGTGTCGTCAGCATACTGGAATACTGAACATCTCGAAATTGCCAAAGGGAAGTCGTTAACAAAGATATTAAAGAACAATGGCGACAAAATGGACCCCTGAGGAACTCCAGCTTTTACCGACAGCTTAGAACTAAATATGCCCTTATCATCGGTAGAGACCACCTGAAATCTGTTGCTCAAATAATTTTCGAGAACTTTGTAAAAAGGCCCACGAAATCCCCAAAAATGCAGTTTACTTAACAAGATTTGATGATTCAGGGTGTCAAACGCTTTCGCTACATCTAAAAATAGCGCACATGTGAAAAGATTCTGATCAAATGCCGAGAACAGTTCATCTGAAAATTCCTCAAGCAGTGCCACAGTACCACGCCCTAAAACAAAGCCAAACTGTCGATTGGTCAGGATAGAAAATTTGTTAAGAAAAGAAGACATAGTGTGGAAAAGAAATTTTTCTAAGACCTGAGCAATAATCGGCAATATTGAAATTGGCCGATAGTTTTCAATACTATCTTTCTTCCCTGACTTATGTAGTGGTACAATAACTGCAGTTTTTAAGCATTCTGGAATTTCGTCGCCTTCCAAAAAACCGTTCAGTATATGCAGGATAATATCTGACAGCGCATTGAAATTCCTTCTGATGGTGTGTAAAGAAATTCCATCATATCCAGTGGGCTTATTAGGACGGAAACTGAAAATAATTGCCTCCAGATCACCCTTCAAAATTTTCGGAAGAAAAGCCGACGCAGATACGGAATGCCCTAACGGTGAAGTGCTTGTATATGGAGAGACGGCCCTTTGGGACGCTTTAATAAAGTGCCTGTTGAAAGCATCAGCCACTTCTGTGGGAGGTTGTTGAAAAACACCGAAAATAGAAGGGCTATTGGAACTCACTCCTCTGAGATGATTTACCAAAGACCAAGTTTTGCTTACATTATTTGAAGATTGTTGGAATTTATAAAAAAAGTAACGGCGTTTGGCGCCACGCAAAAGAGCAACAACTCTATTTCTTGCCGACTTGTACTCTAATCGCAGTGTTTGGTTTCTGGGATTTCTTTTGCAGCGTTTCCACAAGTTGTCTCGATACGAAATGGAAGCAAGAATTTCCGTTTTCATCCAGCAGTTCCTTATCGGCTTAGCTATCAGCCGTGTGCAACGCAATTCAGTTTTTCATTTGCATGCAGAACCTTTCGTATACTTTGGCCGAAGAATCTTCTTTGGCTAAGGATGACCAGTCAAACGAAACGATAAGGTTATCAAGCTTGGATTGATTAACAGTAGGGACAAGGCATTTACGCTGCCCAGATCCAGTTTCCACCGATAACGTTCTAGACGCGTCTGGTAGAACTAGACGACATGCTACGAAATAGTGATCCGCCATGCGTTGTAGAATAGTACATGACCTAAATGAACAGCCGGGAGCTCTGACCGCTATGTGATCTAAACAAGATTGTACTACGCCATTATTAATTAATTCCGCTCTAGTAGGAGCTGCAATTGTACATTCCAGACCATAAGCGGACAACGTAGATAAATAATCACAAACAGTCACTTTTTCAGGGCATAAAATATTGATATTCAAGTCTCTTGATATTCAATAATAATAATAATAATAATAATAATAATAATAATAATAATAATAATAATAATAATAATAATAATAATAATAATAATAATAATAATAATAATAATAATAATAATAATAATAATGTATTTAAAAAACAGCGATTAAGGCAAGAAGCCGTGGACAGGAGAGGTTAATCTCCTATTCTGTCCGAAGCAAAATACATTTTGGAACTAAACATATAGATGTTTCGACAACAAATTTTCAAACACAGATGGCGTTGCTGTGACAATTTCAGGCGGCTGTTTATTCCAATCATGTACAATTTTTGGAAAGAAGGAATGTCTATATAGATTGATACGGCATTTGTACTCTTGTACTTTGAGCGGATGATCTGTTCTGGGTGATATGTAACTTGGGTTCTTCATGTATCTGTCCCTCACAAACCAGTCTTGCCTGTGTAAATATTGAAAAAAAGTTTAAGTCGCAAATATTTCCGTCGGTTCTCGAGAAGTGGCCATCCCAAGTTAACACGTATTTGTGATGAGCTCTGAGTGAAATCATAGTTGGCGGTAAAGAAACGGGCGGCGCGTTTTTGTATCCGTTCCAGTTGATTAATGGCTGTGTTTGTCTCTGGGTCCCAGGCAGAGCTGCCGTACTCTAACATCGGACGAACGTTTGTTAAACAAAGCGTTTCCTTTACCTTATGGGGGCTTGGTGTGCGTGTGTGTTGTGCGTGTGCGTGCGTGCGTGTGTAATGAAAACCAGCGATCTAGATTTTGCACAGATTGGTAGCTCTATACGAATATGTAATAGCTAATATATATAATAATTTTGACATCTTCAATGCGTCAAACAGTAGTTTGGGTGCTATGTTTGTGCCATGTAGGTTCTGTCTTCCTTTTTGTGAATATTGTTTAAATATTGTATAATCTTGTTTTGTTTCCTTTTGTTCTTGCTCATTATTGTATAACTGTTGTTACACTGTGCAATTATCTTTGTTTTAAAAGTCTTGCTACGAAGACGCTGCCAAGCGAAAGGGGGCTGCGGCTTTGTCAAGCTGTATCTGACAGCTTTTTGTGCGCATCCGCTGTCTGTACCTTTACAAGGCAGAAATAAATAATTTGAATTTCAATAAATATTCGTCGTCAAAGCATCACGTCTATACGTGCACGAAGTTCGATAAGTGCGTGCATGCATTAACCGTCAGTACGCGTTCCAGGGAGCTTTGCACCAAAAATGGTAGATATATATATGCCTCACAGGTGACGGCGCATAAGAAAACACTCATGATCTACCATGAATTTATTAATTCTTAACTGCTTGATTGTTGAATGTCATTAGTTCATTGAGCAAAGGTTGGAAGAACTTGATCTAACTGTAGTTCTTCCCAGTCAAATGACACGTCGACAGCAGAAATGCTTCATTTGTAGATTGACATCGATGGACATGCAGCCTTAATTAATTGACAATAGCTACAAAAATGGCAGTTTTTGACATCTTTTCACAATTCGGCTTCGTATAATCGCTTCTTTCACACTCCCCAGGGAAAACAACCAATGTTTTCCTGAACTGTACAGTCCGCGAGTCGCCTAGCTGCGCTTATATCGTTTTGACGATTTTTGATGTGATACGACAGGGCCGTTTACAATTAACACGCCGTTCACGAACTATTTTGCTTGACTCTTTCTGCAGCGCAGGTATGACTATTACGAGAACTGTCTAACACAATACCCACATTATTAAATCTTGTTCCCCGTTAAATAGAATATTTTCTCGATAATTTACCTACAAAAAAAGAAAGCAATAATGAACGATCCAATAGTGTTACAAACATATCCGTTCTTGAAGTATTGAAATCTTGTGCCTTTTGGTAAAGGAAATGTAATACTTACGCGATATGTCTTCTTCTTGCGACTTGCACACTGGTCTCCACGTACTTTTGCTCTCATAATAGTGGTCGTTGCATGCGCACCCGCATATATGGCGCAAATAAATTTGATTCTGATATTATAATTCGCTCTAATTACTAGAGTTCGATCAGTCCAGAACAAAACACAGAACCATCCTTTAGCCGGAAGCTGATCTAACTGCCAGATGAACTGTCACTAACGTCTGTATGTGATGGTTGCTGTTTTTCCCCGTGTGATGAATCGCCGTCATCGCTTTTGTATAGCTGGTCTATATTCCGTCATTATGTATATTCGTCCGTCAACATTTGTTACGCAAAAGCAATAACAACAAAAAATTGCTGCCTCTCACTTCTTCAAAGCACTGCGCAGCCTGTCGGAACGCACTGGCGCGTGTGGACGCGTGGCCTAAAGGCTCAATTTCAAGCTGTTGTTCAATTGCTGCCTGAACCACTCGTGAAGACTTTCCGCACCACGCTGCATTATTATGCTCGCTTTTCTTGTGACCGATGACAAGACATTAAATTTGGCGGCCTCTGCGAGACAAAGCTGCACCTACGCAGCTTCTTAAATATAAGAATCGGCTCAGCAGCTGTCGGGCTACGTGCACGGTCCCGTGTGACACGTCACTCAGAAACCGATTAAACACGTACCGCACGTGTATGACGCGAACACGAATATAACGTGAGAAGGGGCTTTCGGTCTCAGAAAAAGACTGTGTGTCAGAAGAAGTGCTGGGTAATATTCTATATACGGGACGTCTTTCATACATAAGCTATCCACAATGAGACTTCCGACGGATGCGGTTTCGTATACTGAGGCAGTACATGCACTAGTCGGATATTCTAATGACGAAGCTTTCTTTCACATGGGAGCTGTAGGTTGCGTGGGAGCTAGGTTATACGTAGGCGCCTACATGCAGCGCGCAGTCTGCCATTTGGGAAGAGGTGTCATTCCTCCGTCTTGTGCAAGAGCGATCTATGAAAGCGCTAAACGTGAAAGCGTATAAAGTTGACAGCAGCTTTGGTGGGCAAGAAAAAGAAACCTATATAATATTGCCTATTGTAAGCCGTTCCATGGTTTCAGACAAATTTATAACTATATTAGGTAAAGCTGTATAGGTAGAACCATACTGAATAAAAAAAGATATTTCAAATAGTCTGTACATAAATTTATTGCGACGCACTATAGCGTAAGCCTCCATGTCAATTTTTCCGCGTGGAAGTGCTTTTGTGGTGCTGCCTTGGGCGTGTTTCTGAATTTTTCATCTTGGGCTCAGATAGAACGCACCGTTTATTCAAAATTTACTGACGACAGACACCGCTGGCTTCCCTGCCGCAAGCGCAGTGTACAACTTCAGGCCATGTCACCCAGCTGCAGAGACTAGTCGAAAACATGGAGGGAAGAGAAAAACGGTAGAAAGGAAAAGTTTCCCGCGCTTCTCCGCCTGCCTTCCCTGGTGGCGCTCGTCGTTTTTTTTTTTTCCCTCCTAGCTCCATACTGCGGTTACCCGGCCACGCTACCCGGCCTTGGGCTCAGTTATTCCCTCTTGCCCGCATTCTTCTCCACCGCTGGACTGTTTTACTTCACTTTCTTTTTTTTTTTTTTTTTGCTTAGCCCGACTCACCAGAGTGTATATCAGCTTGTCGTTGGAAGTAGGCATGCCCATTTGTGAACGAACTAGTTTAACAGCAATGCAAAGCGGTTTACCAATGCGGACAAATAAAAAATGCGGCCTTTTAGCGAAACGTGAGTTGAAACCAAGCAGCAGTACGAGCAAAGTCATTAAAAAGAATTTAAGGAAGTCCAGAGTCGCAGTCTGTGCTTCTGCAGTGTGCATCAGCCGTGGCAGCATGCAAAATGCTTGTTATTATTGTAGTTAGTACTTAGTTCAATATATTTTATGCTGTCTAACAAAAAAATACGAGGACCCAAAGTTCAGTCGGCAACTAAAGCCGGCCCGATGCATTGCCGGCTTGTCGCACCGACGAGCGTTTGGCGCGCTCGGCGTCCAGTCGTGCTCTGGCGGAGGCCCAGCCCGTGTGGCCGGCCGCGTGCCGATGTAGCTGGAAGTAGACGTCGGGACAACTGTTTTCGGAAGTCGGGCGTAGGCCAGTGATGTTGGCTTCTGACCATTTCTCAACAATCGGCCAAGCATCGGCAGTCGGCTAGGGTTCCTTGGGGGGTTCTAGCTTTGGTATCCCCGTTGCCGCTTTGGTGTCCTGGAGGCGCCACCAATAATGCGAAATAATGACACGTTGTTACAATTAGTAAAAAAAAAAAACACGATTTATTAAATATAATTGCATCCAGCCGCCAACTTGTGACGATAAGTTCAGCACTGCCGCGCTTCGCGACTTCTGCAACACCAGTCAGGTCTTCGCCTCTGAATACGTCGGACAGACTTTCTCGCGCCTGCGGCGCTGGTGCTGAGTCAGTCATCGCCACCGGCGGCCTTTCACTCACTTGCGTTCGCGGTTGCCAAGACGCTCTGCCTTCTAGATTTTCAGTATATGCGGCTCGGGCTCTACTACGGTCGCAAGCTATGATCCGTCACGACTGACTTAGCACGAGCGCCGAAGGTGCGAGACAGCCTGTCGGACACAACGGTCGCCACATCGGGCGTCCGTGCCTGCTGCTTCACCTATTTTACCGCGCCGGCAGCCAGGGTCCGAGCGTACACAAACTCGACCCCACTCCGCAATGCCGGCTCCCAGATTTTCTCTCTCGCACCCGCTCTTACTCGCGCCTGCGCAAGAACGGCTGGCGATCCCTCAAATGAACGTCTCGTCGTGACACCATAGAGAAAGAAATTCAACAAGAGGGGACACTCTTCAAAAACTGGCAACAGGAAAGACGTCACGCCTAGTTTCAACAACATCCGTTAGTTGACGCGAGCATCAGAAAAAAAAAGAATGTGAAATAAACTTCCAGACAACGTTTTATTTTTTTAATTCTTTCCCACTAAAAGTGAAAAACTTTTGCGTGTAAATGAACTTACACTTTGCAACTTTTTGTTGCGTTGCCTAGCAACAAGCTAGCGGCACGCCAGACGCGCGTGCATACGTCATGCGCCAGACAAGCCGCAGGAGTGAGCGAGGCCGGCCGTACGTGCGAAGCTCGCGTGCTCGGCGACCCGTCTGTTTTGGATATAGCCCATGTTTTTGGGCTCCCGGCCTTCTCTATGCTTTTCTTGCGTATCGTCTGCATTTCGACACGGCACCACTGGACTACGGCAAGGTGAGAAATTGTGTTTGACAGTGTGCGGCGCATTTTAAGCACATTTAGGCTTAGTTCGAGTGCCGCAGTTAGCGAAAAACAGCTCCGCCGTCCTGGCGCAGTTAATGCCTCGTCCTGGGAGATGTTTGCGACGCTTTCTATGAGTCCCAACATTACTGTAACTTATTTTGGTAGGTTTTGGGCACGCTTGCCGCGCCCGGCATATTGACGCAGTAAGCGAAAACCGGCTCGGCCGTGTGAGGCATTTGCCTGTGTACATGCGTGTACTGCGTCGTAGCGCCTAAGACAGACAAGTTTTCGCGCATTCTGTGGCCCCCAACATTATTGTAACTAGCGTCGTTATATTTGGGGTAGTCTAGAAGCACGGTTGCCGCGCCCGGCTTATTGACGCAGTTAGCGAAAAGCAGCTCGGCTGTGTGCCGCAGTTTCGCGTGTACTGGATCTTACTGGTAGAAGTTCGTGACGCATTCTCTGACCCGAAAAAGTATTGTAATTTATCTGGTAACATTTTGGGATATCTTAAGGCTTGCTCGCCGCGCCTGGGGTTGTGAAGGTGTTAGCAAAAAAGCAAGCCGGCCATAGTGAGTTTTGCGTGTACTGAATTTTAGTGGGACAAGTTTGTGACGCATTTTATAGCCCTGCAACAAGATATACCTTATTTCGGTACTCACGCTTCTCGAAAACGCGACGAGCGATTGCCGAGAGTGATAACACGGGAGTGTTGCATGCGCCGGCAGGACGCGTAAAAGATAACACGGAGGAGCTCAAGAACATGACATTTACGTATTATGAGCGACTGAAAACAGGCTTTGCACCCACGAGTCTGACTTGAGTGCGATTAGAAGGCATTCTGCGAGCGTGTAACATGGTCTGGCTGAGCCTGTGTGTGTACTTCGCGTACCATCGTGTCGACTGAGGCCAAGTTGTTTTGGAAACGCGCAGTCACCCGTGTATTTGTGCACTTAAAGTGCAGGAAATAATGCCAGGGAAAGGAGGGGTGCTTGAAAATCAGATGTTCAGATTTTATGGCATTGTTTCGGAGGAGTCTTTGCTGCGAAATGTACGTAAAAGTGAATTTATCTCTAATGCCGCTCATTCACCACTTACGCACGTTTCGCCTCTACACGAAATACTCCTGTTAGGTCAATATGCCAAAATGATACATGCTTGTAATTTACTTTCAGCTGATGGGATCCGGTGGAGCATCGTACGGCAACGACTGCTGCTTACCTGGTGCCACAACTTTCGATGAATGCAGAAGAAGCCCGGAACGAGCATTTATATAGAGCAAAATAAACATTTCATCATTTCAGAAGACGTCTTTCGTTTTCTTTATGAAATTGCACCTGACAGATTCGGTGCAGTCTTGTAAAGGTCAATCGCAATCATTTCTACGTAATAATGAAACGATTCCACGCCAAGGCCACGCGAGGTTCAGCAGAAGCGAAAAAAAAAATGCCGCGCCGAGCAGCGGAGCCGGCGCGGCGTGTACCAACTGGTGTTCAAAACGCGCGCGCCCAAAACCGAAACCGGAAGAAGTCAACAACATCCGCTTGGTGTGCTACAGTCAATTCGGCCGCTGGGCTCTATGGGAGTGTCCACTCTTGTTGAAATTTCTTTCTCTATGGTGACACGAGAAACTGGTTCCGGCCCGTCCCCTCTTTCCTCCTCTCCACCAGGGTCGGCTGCGAGCGCTACTGGCAGCGGCTGCTCCAAACTGGAATCACGTTTTATTGCCTCCGAGATTTTAGCGGCGTCTGTAGCGATCCTGGAGGCAGGACTCGCGGTGTCTCATCAAACCATTGTTTGAGCGCTCGCCAGCCCAGTAATCGTTACCATAGAGTTTCTCGCCCTATTACCTAGAGGGAAATCTGGCGCTGCTGCGCTGTGGTATGCATGGGAATACCAGTATATTGTGACCTCTGATTGGCATCGTTCTCGGAGAGCCAGGCAAGCGCCGTTGCGTCTGTCACAATGACTAATTTTCTACTAAAGCAGCACGTAAAAAGCTGTTTTAGCTTAATTATTACACAAAAACATGTTTTGTTTAACAATAATAACTAGTTGTTGCAAGTATAATTATATGAAACGTAAGAAGCATCAGCGAGCCGCTAAAGTTAGAGGACAGAAGACAAGATTCGTATACTCACTTTGGAACAGTTTGTCGCCTGTTCTTCCTTTCCTTCCTTTGGTTATGCATTCTAGGTGAGTAAACTTTACTGGAAAATGTAACATGGGTGAATGGAGGCATTTTATGAAGATTTTACTTTAAGAACGCGTTATTTGTGTAGCCATATCCACGTTTTAGACGAAGCACCGTACATACGCCAGCCAATACAAGCCTCGCAGACAGATATAGGGGGCGCTATTCTCGACACAGGCCTAGAGTTACTGTATATGCTCCCAAAGGTATTTGGTAGCATATACAGTAACTCTACGCAGGCCTAGGGTGCCTCGATGCGCGCGCTCCCCTCCGCCGCCGAGCAGGGTGAAGACAACCGCGTCGTGTGTTTCAACGGGCATCGCGCAGCTGCATGCACAGTTCGCTTTGATAACGTGTGCTGCTTTAGTGATATGTCGAGAACACGAAATTTTTGCATCAGGAGTGTGAAGGTACCAATTTAATATTCTGTCATTTTCATTTTTAAAACGGAATTTCCAACTGGACTTGCTGGCAGCCGAAAACTGCCGTCGACGCCAGCCGCGCAGACCTTAAAAGAACGTCGTGTAGGGCTAGCTGGTGACTGTTCACTTTGGTTAAAGGCGTGAAACGTACGCAGGCACGAGTCTCGCCGTCTTTCGCCGTGTCTGTGCGAAGTGAAATTTAGGGGCTCGCTAAAATATAATCAGGAAGAAGCCAAAGACTGTCGGCTTTCTCTGAACAAACAGGGATAGTGTGAGGAAATTCTACAATATGAACTGAAGGCGTGTGCGCTTTCCAAATTAAAATATTAAAGCTTCTTGCCTATACTGACAGGTGGAACAATCGTAGTGAGCTAAGAAATCATTTTAAATATAAAAAGTGGCACCCTGTTATATTATATGCATGCTCAAAAAGGCAATGTTGTAGGTCAACACTGGCGTCACGCTGTCCACAAAGTTCGCGGAGCCCGAACACAACAGCTCTCTTTTTCGTCTAATTCTGTCACCGCCCGTAATAAATTTCTGTCGTTAAACGGACACGTAGCCTTGAAATCATCATCAATAATGCCTTATACGATATCCAAATAATTCGCCGATCATTGGGTGGGGAAGAATATAGCGAACGCACAGACAATGCATGATCAAATTACTCATGCCCAATGCACAACTACGTGGCTTCTATACATAGCAGTAACCACCAATTGTCACTGAATCAGTCATGATGAGTCGTGACATGACATGTTTGTCATGACCATACATGCGTCGTGCCTGGTCAGTGGTTTCATCCCCCCCCCCCCACAAGAACACACGCATGAACACATACACGCACGGACAGCAAGTACCGACCGAGTTGGACAACGGCACAAGAATAATGCCGGGAAAACACGTCAACACTATCCGTATGTCATTACATGAAAGACAAGCTTAAAGCTCACCTTACCTTCTACTGCGCCATGCGTATGCTCTTCCAGCTAAGTACAATATCAAATTGTACGAGACGCCGGTCACAAAGAGCGCACAACGTATGCGTAATATACATCTTGACGCTATTGCAGCCGGTGTGCAACACGCGATTAGAAACAAAGCATTTTGTGTTATCCAGAAATAAGCGAGTTACACACGCATGCATATGTGACAGATATCAAGAATAAAAGCGAACACGCTACGGGAAAAAGCACACAAATGAACGAATATCTACGAATGCAGAAATGGCATAACTTACGCTGCACACACACGACCGGTCCGTGGGCTGCCACTTGTCGCGCTTGACCGTAACCAGCCAGAGGAGTCGTCTTTTCGTTTCTTTAGGAAATTGGAACATCTTCCAGTCATTCCGTGAGTGGTTCGTGCACTGGGGCACGCAACAGCCGGGTATTTCGGACCAGAAAACGCCGTGCACGTGTCTCTCTAGACCGACCGTAAAGAAATGTGGGGAGCGCAATGGCGGCCGGCGGTCAGAAGGCGGCACTGACCCCTTCACGGAATGACGCCACCCTCCGAGAGGGCGCGCATGGAGGCACCCTACACAGGCCTGCGCTGATGCTTCCTCGACGAGATCAGTTTCCAGAGTTTAGCAGACGCGGATGGGTCTAGCTTTACCTGCAGGCTCTGCGAGGGTGTCAGGGAAGCAGTCCAAGAATTTGAAGGAACTTGGGCAGCCAAGTTCGAAGAGCTTAAAGGGACACTAAAGGTTAATATTAAGTCAATGTGGACTGTTGAAATACCATCACAGAAACCTCGAAACGCTTGTTTCATGCGAAGAAGATACTTATTTTAAGAGAAAATGCGTTCTGAAGTGTCCGCGCACCTCTAGCGCAGTTCAAATCACCCGCCCTCCGATCGAGGAGTGGTGACGTCATGGTCTCATAGTGACATTGCGCCGTCGGTGAGTAAAACGGTGTCCGCAGACAGCGCTACGGATTTTCTGCGCAAAACGCAAACGCGTGGCCAGGAACAGAGCCAGGACAGAGCCAACAGCAGCGCGAAAGCGAAACTATGGCGGCTAGCGGAAGGGAAAGCGCTCGACGATAAGCTGGTTCTTTATTTTATGACGCCAACTTTGACGCTAGTTGCAATGTACGACCTTGACAACGACACATTGGCTCGCGATGCTAGGCTCGACTTCAGCGATTTAAGCACTGATGAACATGACCTGCTGCTGAGGGCTCGCGCTGCCGGCGTCGTTGCGTACTACTACGACGGCAACTGTATGTCATGGCTGCACATATTCGAGCATTTGTAGCTGTTCCTTCGTGAAAACAAAATGCCACACTCACCGCCCCGTCTTCGACCTGCAGTTGTTCTTGCGCTTCGGATTTGCAGGCAAGACCGACAGAACAGCGCTACGGGAGAGCATTGCTTTGAAAGGCACTCCACACGACTTCAGTAAGTCGGCGTTGAACTGGTAATCCTCTGGACGAAAGTGCAGCGAGCCCACTATGCGATTTTTCGGCTCTTTGCCAACGCGCTGTGGCAGAGGTACGGTACTTAACCACTTCGAACGAAGAGGTTCACTCGTTGGCACACAGTGATAACTAACGTTGAATTCGCCGTTGCAACTGCCCTTGGCCAAGTTCCGCGGACCGTTCAGGCATCCCACGACATCACATGGACGTGGCATTCTCAGCTCCAAATGCAAGTTTCGCGAGCCAGCAGAACCAGCGCAGCACGATGCGATAACGAATCAACTGAAACTCCAAAGCGCGCGCGGCGCAGAGTCGAACGCGCGAGTCGAGCGAATAGGAAACCTTTCGACCACCCATACTACTTAAAGGTAACATCAAAATGTTATTTTTTCTTAGAATCGGACAGAAGTAGACAAGTAGCATTTTCTTCCGTCTTATAACCTAATGAAATTATCTTTTTGATACGAGTAGTTGAGTTCTAGTGACATAAATTATGATGAGGAGTGCCTTCGTCATCAGGCTAGTACCGGAATATAGTTGGGGGGTCTCAAATCGTGTCATGCATTTACCTCAATTTCTCGGTTACTAAAGCTCTGTTCGCGATTATATTGACGCCTTACACGTTCTAGAGCATTGCTTTATCACTTTAACTTGACTTCATAGTAACTTTTAGTGCCCCTTTAAAGCAGACCTGAGGGAGGAGCGGGAAAAGCGGGTGGCACTGCAGGCGAAAGTCGACGATTTGGTCAAGGCGGAAGCGGTGAAGGCCGCGCAATCCCTTTATTAATTACGTTTCTCCACCTTGCGGGTTTCCACAAAACTATTACGCCAAATTCTTGCGAAATTTTTTGAAGTAGTTGATGAATTTGACTTTGCCCTGCCATCTGCTAGCCACCTGCTTAGCTCAGATGGTAGAGCGGCTGCCCCAGAAAGGCGGTGGGACCGGGTGCCGAATTCGAGTTCCGAATCAGGACGAATTTTTCTTCAACTGCGAGGCTTTCTTTCGAGGAACCCGTACGGGTTTGCTTTGTCGCAACTGCTATGATTGGGAGGATGTCTCATTTTTCCTTTATCAATTACGTTTCAACACTTTGCGCTTTTCCGCAGAATTATTGCGCCAAATTCTTGCCGAAATTTTTGGAGTAGATGATGAATTCGTCTTCGCCCTGCCATCTGCTAGCCACCTGTTTAGCTCAGATGGTGGAGCGGCTGCTCCGGAAAGGCGGTGGGACCGGGTGCCGAGTTCCTGTTCCGGATGAGGACGAATTTTTCTTCAACTGCGAGGCTTTCTTTCGAGGAAACCGTACGAGTTTCTTTTGTAGCAAATTGCTACAATTGGGAGGACGTCTCATTTTCCCTTTATTATATAGCTACGTTTCTCCACCTTGCAGGTTTCCGCAGAACTATTATGCCAAATTTTAGCAAAATTTGCTTCGAGTTGTTTATGAATTTAAATTCGCCCTGCCATCTGCTAGCCACCTGCTTAGCTCAGATGGTAGAGCGGCTGCCCCGGAAAGGCGGTGGGACCGGGTGCCGAGTTCAAGTTCCGGATGAGGACGAATTTTCCTTGAACTGCGAGGATTTCATTCGAGGAACCCGTACGAGTTTCCTTTGTAGCAATTGCTACGATTGGGTGGAATACTCATTTTCCCTTTATTATATAGCTACGTTTCTCCACCTTGCAGGTTTCCGCAGAACTATTATGCCAAATTTTAGCAAAATTTGCTTCGAGTTGTTTATGAATTTAAATTCGCCCTGCCATCTGCTAGCCACCTGCTTAGCTCAGATGGTGGAGCGGCTGCCCCGGAAAGGCGGTGGGACCGGGTGCCGAGTTCCTGTTCCGGATGAGGACGAATTTTTCTTCAACTGCGAGGCTTTCTTTCGAGGAAACCGTACGAGTTTCTTTTGTAGCAAATTGCTACAATTGGGAGGACGTCTCATTTTTCCTTTATTATATAGCTACGTTTCTCCACCTTGCAGGTTTCCGCAGAACTATTATGCCAAATTTTAGCAAAATTTGCTTCGAGTTGTTTATGAATTTAAATTCGCCCTGCCATCTGCTAGCCACCTGCTTAGCTCAGATGGTGGAGCGGCTGCCCCGGAAAGGCGGTGGGACCGGGTGCCGAGTTCAAGTTCCGGATGAGGACGAATTTTCCTTGAACTGCGAGGATTTCATTCGAGGAACCCGTACGAGTTTCCTTTGTAGCAATTGCTACGATTGGGTGGAATACTCATTTTCCCTTTATTATATAGCTACGTTTCTCCACCTTGCAGGTTTCCGCAGAACTATTATGCCAAATTTTAGCAAAATTTGCTTCGAGTTGTTTATGAATTTAAATTCGCCCTGCCATCTGCTAGCCACCTGCTTAGCTCAGATGGTAGAGCGGCTGCCCCGGAAAGGCGGTGGGACCGGGTGCCGAGTTCAAGTTCCGGATGAGGACGAATTTTCCTTGAACTGCGAGGATTTCATTCGAGGAACCCGTACGAGTTTCCTTTGTAGCAATTGCTACGATTGGGTGGAATACTCATTTTCCCTTTATTATATAGCTACGTTTCTCCACCTTGCAGGTTTCCGCAGAACTATTATGCCAAATTTTAGCAAAATTTGCTTCGAGTTGTTTATGAATTTAAATTCGCCCTGCCATCTGCTAGCCACCTGCTTAGCTCAGATGGTGGAGCGGCTGCCCCGGAAAGGCGGTGGGACCGGGTGCCGAGTTCAAGTTCCGGATGAGGACGAATTTTCCTTGAACTGCGAGGATTTCATTCGAGGAACCCGTACGAGTTTCCTTAGTAGCAATTGCTACGATTGGGTGGATGTCTCATTTTCCCTTTATTATATAGCTACGTTTCTCCACCTTGCAGGTTTCCGCAGAACTATTATGCCAAATTTTAGCAAAATTTGCTTCGAGTTGTTTATGAATTTAAATTCGCCCTGCCATCTGCTAGCCACCTGCTTAGCTCAGATGGTAGAGCGGCTGCCCCGGAAAGGCGGTGGGACCGGGTGCCGAGTTCAAGTTCCGGATGAGGACGAATTTTCCTTGAACTGCGAGGATTTCATTCGAGGAACCCGTACGAGTTTCCTTTGTAGCAATTGCTACGATTGGGTGGATGTCTCATTTTCCCTTTATTATATAGCTACGTTTCTCCACCTTGCAGGTTTCCGCAGAACTATTATGCCAAATTTTAGCAAAATTTGCTTCGAGTTGTTTATGAATTTAAATTCGCCCTGCCATCTGCTAGCCACCTGCTTAGCTCAGATGGTGGAGCGGCTGCCCCGGAAAGGCGGTGGGACCGGGTGCCGAGTTCAAGTTCCGGATGAGGACGAATTTTCCTTGAACTGCGAGGATTTCATTCGAGGAACCCGTACGAGTTTCCTTTGTAGCAATTGCTACGATTGGGTGGATGCCTCATTTTCCCTTTATTATATAGCTACGTTTCTCCACCTTGCAGGTTTCCGCAGAACTATTATGCCAAATTTTAGCAAAATTTGCTTCGAGTTGTTTATGAATTTAAATTCGCCCTGCCATCTGCTAGCCACCTGCTTAGCTCAGATGGTAGAGCGGCTGCCCCGGAAAGGCGGTGGGACCGGGTGCCGAGTTAAAGTTCCGGATGAGGACGAATTTTCCTTGAACTGCGAGGATTTCATTCGAGGAACCCGTACGAGTTTCCTTTGTAGCAATTGCTACGATTGGGTGGATGTCTCATTTTCCCTTTATTATATAGCTACGTTTCTCCACCTTGCAGGTTTCCGCAGAACTATTATGCCAAATTTTAGCAAAATTTGCTTCGAGTTGTTTATGAATTTAAATTCGCCCTGCCATCTGCTAGCCACCTGCTTAGCTCAGATGGTGGAGCGGCTGCCCCGGAAAGGCGGTGGGACCGGGTGCCGAGTTCCTGTTCCGGATGAGGACGAATTTTTCTTCAATTGCGAGGCTTTCCTTCGAGGAACGCGTACGGGTTTCCTTTGTAGCAATTGCTACGATTGGGCGGATGTCTTATTTTCCCTTTATTAATTCCGTTTCCCCACCTTGCGGGTTTCCACATAACTATAACGCTAAATTCTTGCCATTTTTTTTCGTGTTGTTGATGAATTCGACTTCGACCTGCCATCTGCTAGCCACCTGCTTAGCTCAGATGGTAGAGCGGCTGCCACGGATAGGCGGTGGGACCGGGTGCCGAGTTCGAGTTCTGCATCAGGACAAGTTTTTCAACTGCGAGGCTTTCCTTCGAGGAACTCCTACGGGTTTCCTTTGTAGCAGTTGCTACGATTGGGTGGATGTCTCATTTTTCCTTTATCAATTACGTTTTTACACCTTGCGGGTTTCTACATAACTATTACGCCGAATTCTTGCAAACATTTTTCCAGTAGTTGATGAATTCGACTTCGCCCTGCCATCTGCCGGCCGCCTGTTTAGCTCAGATGGTAAAGCGGCTGTCCCAGAAAGGCGGTGGTCCCGGGTGCCGGGTTCGAGTCCCGGAACAGGACGTATTTTTCTTCACATGCGAGGCTTTCTTTCGAGGAAGCCATATGGGTTTCCCTTATACGAAGTGCTACGATTGGGTGAATGTCTCCTTTTCCCTTTATTAATTATATTTCTCTACCTTCCGGGTTTCCTCAGTACTATTACGCCAAATTCTTGCCAAATTTGCTTCGCGTTTTTAGATGAATTCGACTTCGCCCTGCCATCTGCTAGCCGCTTGTCTGGGTCAGGTGGTAGAGCGGCTGCGCCGGAAAGGCGGTGGTCCCGGGTGCCGGATTCGAGTCTCGGACCATACGAATTTTTCAACTCCGAGGCTTTGTTCCGAGGAACCCGTGTGGGTTTCCTTTGTAGCAATTGGTACAATATGGTGGATGTCTCATTTTCCCTTTATTAATTACTTGTCTCCACCTTGCGGGTTTACCCCGAACTATTACGCCAGGTGCTTACCGGTATTGTCTTGTAGAGAAACCTAAAGCTAAGCCGAATGAATTGTGGAAGTACGAAAAAAAAACGAGCAATCTAACGTTGTCATTTCAAATGTAATTGAATATATATGTAATCGTGAAGATGAGCAAGGTAAATTAGAAAGGTTTAGATATTTAAGTCAGCGTTCAACAGAGTCGAAGGTTTGAAGAGCAGCATAAAACTGGCGCAAATAAATGTTATCGAAACTTGTGAAATATTTGTCATGTCCTTACTACAAGTCAGTAAAAGAGCACTGAGCTGCTAGACCTGATATATATCAAACTTGATCATGAGTATGCGTTATTGATCGCCCCAACACCCTCCCCCTTTTTCGTGCTTCTGTATGAAATATATCTGAATAAAAGTGATCTGCGGTGTTATTTGTAAAAGGTAAATACGCACAAGGATGGTGACAAAACAGTAACTGAACTACCTGTCGATATTCTTAATGAATTTAGCCTGCAAAACATTTAAAATTATTTTACACTTTTATTGAACCCCTTTTTATGTCCCACCTGCAGCATCGCTTCAGGATAGGCTTTACGTGTGAGACACAGTTGGTGAAGTTCACTCACGATATTAGTGAATCAATTAGAGGCAGCAGTCAGATCGATCGTTTCTTTACAAATTTGATGAAGGGCTTAGACTTTGTGAGTCGTATTTTTATTACTGCAAGAATTATCGCTTCTTATGTGAAAATAAACTTGCCCTTCATCACGACAGCAAGAATTAAGTGTAAGACGAGTCATCGCTTAGTCTGGTCACACGAGGAGGTTGCTGAGATATATCGTTCAGGTATTGAAAAAAGAAGTGAGCATTAAGTGAACGACTCTCTCGTAACTATTTGGATAAAGCCAATAGAGGGCGTGTAGTTTAGAGTCACGACAACTGTTTTTATTGCGATGTTACTGAGTATTCAGTTTGATGCCTTAAGTTTCACGCCGAAAGTTCCTAGGCTTAAATGCATATGAATTGAAACCGGTCCCAGTCATCTGGCGCTTGGCGGCACACTGTGCATGCGCGCAGAAGCCACCGGTACAGAGAGTCTGAAAAATGAAATTTATTCTTCTAAAAGCGTAACAAAAACAGAACGCTTCTTTCAACAGGTACCACCACCGTTGCTCGCAGCCGTGGAAACGGAAGGCACAGCGATACATGATGCAGCACAGAATGCGCCGCCGAATGGGCCGGCGCGCCACCGCCCTGCCTGGACGGATAGACTACGCTACGGAGGCTACGCAGAGGCTTCTACGGGTGGCCACACAGGACTTTGAGCAGACCCCGCGGTTGACTAGTGGTGTCCCCCCAAACCCCTGGAATGTCGAAGTAATAATGCCCTAAAGAGATTCTTCTCGGCGAGATTCCTACAGTCGGCTGGCCCAGCCAGCTAATGCCCAACAGAGGTATAAATAAAGGCTCTCTCTAACCAGTGATAAATAAGCGCGCTCTCAACAATGCACGTAGCTGGCGGCGGCAGCAGCAACAACAACAATAAAGGGTTAAAACATGCAGCGCTGTGATATGGGCCTCGTTAAGTAAGAGCCGTTCTCAGCTCTGGTGGTGCGTCTTGGCGTGGGCGTTGAGGTTGCCGCGGTTGGCGAAGCCCTTGCCGCAGACGGGGCAGCCGAAGGGCTTCTCGCCCGTGTGGACGCTCATGTGCCGCTTGACGGTGGACTTTTGCGAGAAGGCCTTGCCGCACACGTGACAGCCGAACGGTTTCTCGCCCGTGTGCGTGCGCATGTGGATCTTGATGCGCTCCTTGTCGGCGAACCGCTTGCCGCACACCTCGCACGGGAAGGGCCGCTCGCCTGTGTGCGAGCGCATGTGGCGCGTCAGCGACGTCTTCTGCGAGAAGCGGTGGCCGCACAGCCCGCACCCGAACGGCTTCTCGCCCGAGTGCGAGCGCATGTGCAGCTGGTGCACGTTGCGCGAAGCCAGCTGCTTGCCGCACACCGCGCACGGGAAGAAGGGCCGCGCCGCACTGGGCGCCGGGCTGGGCGCGGCGCTCGTGGACGACTCCTCGGAGGACAGCAGCAGCAGCTCGTGCTGCTGCGGCGTGGCCCAGTCCTTGGCCTGCATGAGCGTCGAGACCGGCGGCAGCCGCAGCGGCTCGCCGTTGGTGGGCGGCGGCAGCCAGGGCTCTGGCAGGTCCCCGCCGGCCGCCTCGCTCATGGCCGCATGCTGGACTCAGTGGCGCCCGCACCCTGCGGCGCAGAACAACGGACAGTGAGTGATGCAGCCGCTTTCGTGCGCCGGACTGCATGCCGAGTGCCAATCAGCCAGTGTACTCTTTTCACTGGCACCACTGTTGACCTAATCAAAGTGTTCGCCTTTTTTATGGCGCGCCCCCTTGCACGCGATGGAAGACGGCGCGCTTCCTCCTCTGCGAGATCGAGCCACCGTCCTCGGCTCACACACAGCATACGGCGCACTGCCACGATGTTTGCGCTCTTTGCACGCAACATCACGGTCACGGAGGAAATGCGCCTGCAGTGTCCATACAAAACCTGGGATATTATGGGGCAAAACCGCGATTTTATTATGAGCGACGCCGTAGTGAGGAATGCCGGATTAATTTTGACCACTTGGAGTTCTTTAACGTGCAGCCTATGCACGGTACGTTTTTGGATTTCCATGAAAATGCGGCCGGTCCCGCGCTCTCAAGCTTAGTAGCGCAACGCCTTAGCCACTACGACCACGGGGAGTTGGAGTGTCCAAGCAATTGCTACCGGAATGAAATAACCACAATGAGCATCAGCACATGTTTTGGTGATAAAAAACTGCAGGCTTCGTCGTTTTCCTCTCAGCGCATGGTAATATGCTCGCCACTGTCAAAATTGCTTCCTTTGTTCAAGCAAGTTCGTAATTTTATCTGCTTAAAGTTGTTGTGCCTCAAGAACGCACATTTAATTTGTCAAAATGTTTTAAAACATTTGCCACTTTGACAGTATCGATCTGGCTGCCTACGTCTTGGTGCTCTCACGGTCGTTTAGGTAACTCAATGGACATGTACCAAAATTGGCACAGTATGAAAAGAGCGCATGAAGAACATAAATGATCGGTCATGACATGTGTGTCATGAAACAGCCGCCTACGTCTTGGTGCTCGCATGGTCTCCGGTAGGTGCGAGTTGCCAGTGCCTGATCGATCAGTGGGCAGTCATCTTCTATTCCTTTCGGAACGGGGCAGTTTCCGGCTATTCAGAAAAAAAAATTAACGCGTGCACGTAACTTTGACACGGTGAGTTTCGTGGTTTTGTGACGTGGCCTTACAGATAGGCGAAGCCGGCGCAGCCCGAGATCTTTTGACCAATAGCAGAGTGCCAATGGCGAAAAGGCGTCGAATCAGAAGTAATAATTTTTCTTTTGTTCGGTGCAATCGTGCATAATCAGTGTGCCCATGTCATATAACATGGGGAGCTATCGCGGTTTTCGTGACGTCGCGTGACAGACAGGCGAAGCGGGGGAGGCTCGAACATTTTTTGACCAATCATGGAGGGCTGATTGGAGAATTGGAATAGAAAAGTTCAGAATAGCTTTAGGTTATAGCGCGCCAGAAGTCTGAGGACCAAGTACTGTTGGCTTTGTATGTTGGTGAAAATTACCTTCAGGTATGTCGACAGTTTAGGCGAGTTGTTGACCAATCATTTGGGCAGCGGTTGTCTTGTCCCATCTTCCGGCTGGTTTGTTTCGTGTTTTTGTTTTGGGCTTCATGCGCTAACAAGAAAACGACACTGTCGAATGTGCAGAGCAATTACAATCACATTACAACACTGCCTTGAATTTTTTTCTTTCGGCATGTGTCACTCCTGAAGTTGTCTGTCCTTTTTTTAGGCTGTTGCAAGATAACAGTTACATTAGCACACTTTCCCTCCAGTAGCCAAAAAAGTTGAGATTTCGTATTTTGAGGAAATGGGGGCCACTTTCTTGGTGATTATATATATATATATATATATATATATATATATATAGAGAGAGAGAGAGAGAGAGAGAGAGAGAGAGAGAGAGACACGACCCGAAGGTATAACTTTAAAGGAAAAAAAAAGAAAAAAAAGACGGACGTCATGGCAATGTTTTTCTGACGTTTCGGCCGGAGGACGGGCCTTCGTCGAAGTGAATGCCAGTGTAGTCGCATCACAGTTATATATCTGGACACCAGACACTTATCACTTTCTCCTACACGAACATGCACATAATCAAGCCTTAGTCAAACAAATGCAAAGCGAGCACATCGTGAAAAAAAGTAAATGTAGCTGGGCAGTTCTAGAAAACACAGCAGATAGGAAACGTCACTACATGTAATCACATAATCATGCGGTGCTAAAAAAGCAGAAGCTGCACACGAGAAAAAGATTATGGCTAGCGCCGTATAACGCACTGCAGCTGAATGAAGGATTTAAAAATGCATACGTGGACAAAAACCAGTATAATATGCATTGTATAATCAAAGCTTTCTATCGTCTTAAAATTGCGATAGTCACGCCCGTAGCATCGGTAATTCTGCGACCCGTGCAGCTCGTACCATAATTGTAGCAGCCAGCCGTCGGGCACAAATCTAAACTTTTCCAACATAGAAAAACCTCGTACAAAAGGCCACCGTGACTACGGGCACAAGTAAGATATATATAAGCTGGTCAATCTAAATTAGTGATGCAGGTTTGTTTTGCGATGTTTTCGTTATTACCACAAGAAAGAGCGTTGAACTTGCATATCAAATGATTCGCGGACTAAACAATCATGGTGGGAAGGAAAACCAGATTCCAGTATGGTCACTCTAATACCGTCGAAAAGGTGTCCAGTTGTATATAGGTGTTTTGACAGCGGCAGGTGTAGGAAACGCTTTGCATGAGAACGATGATTATTAAATCGAATTCTAAACGGCACTTCTGTTCGACCAATATCTTGTAGGTGGCACCTACAACACTCAAGCAAATAAATGGCGTTCGACGTGTCGCAGTTGAAACTGACTTTGAAGCGGAGCGCGAAGTTTGAAGCCGAGCTTTTCGCCGTTATTGTAGTTAGCATATGTGGGCATACTTCACAGCGTCGCTTGCTGCGTGGACTACAAGCTACAGGTACGCGGGCGCCGATTTTGGAAGAGGTTATCAAATCGCGAACGTTTCTTGAGCGTCGGTACACTACTCGCGGTGCCTCTGGAAAAAATTGTTGTCTTTCACTATGGTCTAGAATATCTTGATGCAGTTTGAGAATGGCGGAAACATTCGGAATTGACGCTGCGTGCGTCAACATAAGGTTAGTTGCAGGAGTGGTCGCCGCCGGCTCTGACTTCAAGAGAATATCTTTCCTTTTCAAGTTACTGGCTCGTTTTATTGTGTCATCAATAATTTCCTTATGGCACTGGCGGTCCACGAGTGTACGCTCTAGCTCTGCGCAGTTAGCATCGGAATTTTTTACAGCAAAGCTGTATACGTCTACCGTCCAAGGAAATCTTCGCGCCGTTGTTGGCATGGTAAGGAAAGATCTCCCCATACGCTAAGCACTTCCCCGTACGTGAGCCGATCCTGAAGATAGTGCAATGCCGGGCCGACCCGCGGCGGAGGTGAAGCAGGCGTTAAGCACTCCCCATACGTGGGCCGATCCCGAAAATAGTGCAATGCCGGGCCGAACCGCGGCGCAGGTGAAGCAGGCGTTAAGCACTTGCCATACGTGGGCCGATCCCGAAGATAGTGCAATGCCGGGCCGACCGGCGGCGGAGGTGAAGCAGGCGTTAAGCACTTCCCATACGTGGGCCGATACCGAAAGTAGTGCAATGCCGGGCCGACCCGCGGCGAAGGTACAGTTCGCCATTAAGGGGCCCACATACACAGCCTCGCTGGTCATCGTTCTTCACAGAGTGGAAGGGCACTGAGTTTTTTATTCGGAGCATATACGCCTAAAACGCTGTGCCTGGTTATAGGGGACAGCTGTTTTACAATATCGAACGTGGCTGCTTTGGAAATGTAGATATTGGCGCCTGTCCGTTGGCTTTTTGTAAAGTTTGGTTGACAGATTATTTCCGGTTATTGACGCTGTAACATCGAGGAAGTCAATCTGTGAAGTTGAATGGTTTTGTGAAAATTGAATGCTCGGGTGAACGCTATTCAAGGCAGCAATAAAGCTAACCAGTGTCGATTCGCCACGGGGCCATGGGGCCACACCAGAAACACGTCGTCATCAATGAAACGCAAAAAGTTTTAGGGTGCAGTTCTCAAGAAATTCACTTTCCAATATGCCCATAAAAATCTTGGCATAATTCGGCCCAATCCTTGTTCCCATAGAAGTACCACTGACCTTTACATAATGGCTACCATTAAATTCAAAATTATTCATTTCCAGTATGAGTTTTAATATGGAGCTGAGCGTGAGGACGCTAATGGGCTTGTCAATTGTAGCTTGTCCATAGGCAAGGGACAAAGCGCGAATGCCGTCTGAATGCGGAATATTCGTATAAAGGGATATGACATACAGTGTCACAAGCAGTGAACCAGAGGGAATAGGTATAGGTCTAGTATTTCGCTTAAGAAATGGTTAATGTCTTTTATATAAAAGGGAAGGTTGGGGGCATTAGTTTATTTAGCTGGTTTACATACCGAGAAAGAGTCTCGGTAACAGTGTGTACGCCTGAAACAATTGGACGTCCCGAGTTCCCTGGCTTATGAATTTCAGGTAATAGAAGCGACCTGCTATTGGACTGAGTGGCATTAGAGACTGGAACGTGTTTTCGTCTCCGACGAGCGCTTCTTTAACCTTGACGTCACTGGTGGGATCATTGAGAAGAGCTTGATAAAACACACTGTTAGATAACTGTCTATTCGCTTCATCGACATAGTCTTGGCGGTTCATTACTACGATCGCTCCTTCTTTATCGGCTGGTTTGATAACAATGTCTTGGCGTGAGCTTAACTGATCCAAGGCGCTGGTATCAAATCGAGATGGGTAGTGACGAAAGGGCGCATGCCCTTTATAGGCGTTAAGAATATCCCTCTGAACCGTTCGGATATATAAAGCTAAACATTTGTCTCGCTGTGGCGGGGGAGTCCAATGTTTATGAGAGGGAAGTATATTACGAGTACCACTTTCACATGATCGTCTACGAAAGAATTCCCGTAACCTCTAAGTTCGCGCAGAATTATCCAAGTCTTTGTATAGCTGAAATTCGCTGAAACCACCAGTCGTTGGACAAAAACTCAATGCTTTTGAAGTACAGCAATTTCTACTGACGACAAAGACGCGTTCGGATGCCAGATAAATAATGTTTAGAAAATCGTACGGCGAAGCTTTAGGAGCACGAAAGCTAGCAAAGCGCGTTTCCTCCGAGCTTCGCAGTGATCTGGATTCGGATGTAAGCTGGTGCGGCCCACCGCGCGACACATGGAGAGACCTCTGAGTGCTGTCGCCTGAGTGATACCTTAATAGAGTTCAAGGCTAGACACACAATAATAACCCGTTACATGTGTACGTTACGTATCGACGATGTTCAGACTTGACTCGTTTATTTCCATCGTGGGCAGAGCTGCGGGAGCGCCTCTAGGTTCGGCGCCGTTCCATATTGCGGCTATATCGAAGCTAAATGCTTAGCGACGACACGCTGTTTCCCAATCAAAACAACTTGTTGACATCTCTCGGGAAAACACGAAAACTTGCCACGAGTCGTCAACAGCACGTTCACCTGCACCCTTCAGCACGACCCCACATATCAGCATGGCGCTGGACGATAGACGGCGCTGTGATCGCAAAATGGCGGCGCCCTTAATAAAACAGTCTATAGAGAGTTTTAGTATAGCTTAAATGCTTGCGTTAGCGTGATCCGGGAAACTATTCGATAGACCTTTAGTACAGCGTAAAGCCACGAAGCGCCGCAAAGCGCAAAACTTCACCGCGCCATCTAGGTGCGAGTAGCCCAAGCTCTTAAGCTGATTGGCTCGCCATCTAGTCAAGAGTAGTCAAAGGAGCATTTTTTGATAGCAGACCATTTTAGAATAGCGTTTGTCGCCTTACGTACGTTAAACTCAAGCACCTTTGCGGGACGTTACGTTAAAAGACAGGACGCCGTCTGGCACCTCGTGAGAAACGTATGCAAGCCAAGACAATCCATCAGCAACCATTCTGTTGTTGCTACGCGGATGCGTCTCTTCAGGCTTACGGACGCCAGAATCGCCGAAAGATCTCAGAAATTGTATGCGCTATGCGCGCTCATAACTAGCGTTTCAGGTCAGTTTAGAGGAAGTAAAAGCTCATTTCTAGAGTTACGGGCGATCAACGAGAGTGAGAGCGCAGTCATCACGAGAATTCACGGTGAAGCGAGAGCCATGGGTGGCGCCATGTTTGACAACGCTATTTCTTAGCGTCCGTACGGCTTTGCGAGCGTTAGCGTCTCTCGCTAAATTCCGGAAATAGTGGAGGCACCCCATGTGCAAAGATGATATAGCGTTCTGCGCGTGCGCAGTATGACCCCGTTATATTTTAACATGTATCCTGGTGTCACTTAATTACGGTATACTAAAACTATAGTGTACTAGAATAATGTCCTCATAGAGTTTCTCACTACATTACCTAGAGGGAAATCTGGCGCTGCTGCGCTGTGGTATGCATGGGAATGCTGGTATATTGTGACTTCGGATTGGCATCGTTCTCGTAGAGACAGGACACCTTGAAGACGAGCTTGGCAAGTACCGTTCCGTCTGTCACAATGATTCACTTTCTACTAAAACAGCACGTGAAAAGCTGTTTTAGCTTTATTATTACGCGAAAACGTTTTATTTAACTATGAGAACTTGTTATTGTGTGTACGACTACATGTTACGTAAAAAGTATCAGCGGGCCGCTAAAGTTGGAGGACAGACGACAAGGTTCGCGCTCGCTTTGAAACAGATGGTCGTCTGTTCTTGCTTTTCTTCGCTTGGTCATGCATTGTGGGTGAGTAAAGATGTAATATGCGTGAATTGAAACATTTTATGAAGATTTTACTTTGAGAACGCGTTATTTGCGTAGCCATATTCACGTTTTAGACGAAGCCTCTTACAACACCAGCCAACACGAGCCTCGCAGACACATATGCCGTCATTCCCATGACGGCACGGTGCCCCCTTAAGAAACTCCCATAGACGGTGGCGCCAGATTACCCTCTAGGTGTTGTAGTAAGAAACTCTATGAATGTCCTAGTGATCTGACCAGGAAGGAGCGCGCGTGCCTCTTTCTGTTGACGCCATCAGGCGTCGCCACTGCGACCTTTTCTAACAGATTGGCTGCTCTCATAATCGCCGTATTTGAGGCGGTCCGTGTTTCTAAGCGTTTCTTACGGACATGGTTCTTTCATTACAACAGAAAAGGATTGTATTTAACAAAGTATTGTGTAAAGGAAGATTTTGAAGGGCACATCGATATTATAGTATCGACAACGTCGTCTTCAAACGAAGTCTTATACAGTCCGCCACTTTGATTGCGCTTGTGGTATCGCCTGTGCCAGCTGGCAATTCGCCGAGCTTCTTGTTGCTCATCTAATGCTTGAAAGCCAGTGCATCTGGGCCAAGCAAGGGTGCAGACGCGGCTAACCTGGCTCGTCTTTTTCGCGCAGATTTTTGCTGCATGCAACGAACCGGTGCCCCTTCAAGAATGCAACATCGGCAAGACCGCGACCACTAGCGCGGGCTCCACTCGCAAGTGGAAGTTGTGCCGCTTGACAACGTTGATATCTTGCGGACTGAAAGAATTGCCTCGAATTTCGTACGTTTTCCTGTTCTGCAAAGAAACATCGGAGCAACATCGTCATCACCCGATCCATCGCTCATCAAGCTTTCTTCTTCAGTGGGCAAGGGACAAAGCAAAAGATGCAGACGCGGCTAACCTGGCTCGTCTTTTTCGCGCAGTTTTTTGCTGCATGCAACGAACCAGTGCTCCTTCGAGAATGCAATATCGGCAAGACCACGAACATCTGCGGGCTCCACTCGCAAGTGGAAGTTGTGCCGCTTGACAACGTTGATATCTTGCGGACTGAAAGAATTTCCTTGAATTTCGTACGTTTTCATGTTCTGCAAAGAAACATCGGAGCAACGTCGTCATCACCCGATCCGACCGGCGCCGCCCCTCAAGCTTTCTTCTTCAGTGGGCAAGGGACTAAGCAAAGGATGCAGACGCGGCTAACCAGGCTCGTCTTTTTCGCGCAGGGTAGTAGACAATCGAGTTGTCACGACTTTAAGAGCGATTCCTTGAGGCTGGTTGTGATCCCTTGCCCAGGGTTGTTGTGTGAACGTGTCGCGAGCTGGTTTGACTCTTTGGGCTTTATTGTTCTTCTTTTAAGTGAGGACATTGGAAATGAACCCTGGCCATACGGTTCCTGAGCAATTGGCAGCGATTCTAGATAATCAAAAGGCATCTTCAAATGATCTTAAGTCTATCCGGGAAAGCTTAAGTAGAATGTCAAGTTGTTGAAACTAATAGAAGGCTGGTTTGAATTCAGCAGAAATGGCTGTCATTGCCAGAGAATGTACTAAGGGTAGAAGGGTGTGACCGTTTTGCTTCACACTTAACTGGCCAAACTGATTTCCTCCTAAAAAAATGATGACCTTGAAAACAGACTCCGACGCAATTACTTGATTATATATGGAGTCGAGGAGTTAGATACAGAGACAGAGGATTCGATCAGGGATGCTGTTTTGGCAGAAGTATTTGAAACGAAATTGGGAATAAAAGTAAGTAGCCTTGAGCGCATACACCGCTTGGGCAGAAAACGAACGAATCGAACGCGCCCAGTGATAATGTGCTTTTTTGATTTCAACGAAAAAATGCAGCTTCTGAGAAATGCAAAGAAACTAAAGAACACTGAGTACTCGCTATCGGAGGACTATTCACTCAGAATCCAGAAAATAAGGAAGCAGCTATGGTCGACTGTTAAAGACTGTCGCACGCCTGCAGATAAAGTGTATCCGAAATACGATAAGCTAGTTTTCAACAAGGTGACGTACGTGTAGGATGAGGACAAGAAAGAAAGGCGCAGGCTTGCGGGGTCAGGCACAGATTTGAGAGGCGGCACAACACAGGACCATGGAAGTCAGGCTGCACCCAGCAATGATCGAATGATCATCCGGCGAAGGGCCGCAAGTGGGACATCGAAGTGACAGGGAAATAAAACTTGTCATTTGCGGTTGCTATATTTTAATGTGCAAAGCATCGTGAATAAAATAGCCGAATTTGAAGCGCTCCTTTATGACCTCGACCCCCGTGTTACGTTGCTGACGGAGACCTGGTTACATGCTGGAGTGCTTGATAATGAAATCGTTCCCCCGTCGTACAAAATATTTAGGCGTGACAAGCACGAATGGATGGAATTGCAATTGTAGTTAAGGAGAGCATAAACGTTACAACTTTGCCGGCTATTCTGGAACACGAAAACCTCTTCTGTAAAATTTATTTTTGTCGTAATTCTATTGTTATCGGTGTTGTATACCGTCCTCTGAAGGCAGATCCTGGATTTCTAGAGCAACTCTACCATTACGTACAACGTTTCCGAGGTGATAACGTAAGATTTGTCTTATCCGGTGATTTTACTTAGTGAATTGATTGGTCAACTATGACGACAATGCGCTTGAATGGTAGGCACTTTGAGATACTTATGAACATGGCATTTTCATGTGGTCTAGCTCAGATTGTTACTGCTCCTGCTAGAATCACTGCTACTGCAAGACATATTCTTGATTTATTGCTTATAAGTTCTACTATTACATGTGACTCTCTTGATGTCATGCATGGGCTGTCTGACCCTGAGTTGATTTTTGCCACCTTTTCCTTTCAAAAGTGTTCTGGCAAAAGCAATACCGAGATTGTTGTGAAAGAATTCAACAGGGCGGAATATGAGAGTATTTTTAGACTACTTTGAAATGAATCTGTACGGTTTCAGTGTTGAAGACAACGTGAATGTTCAGTGGTGCAAATTCAAACAGATTTGTCTTCATTGTATTGCCATGATTGTTCCCGACAAGGTTAACAAGAAAAAACAGAACCCCTGGTTTATGAGACATATAGTTCACATGAAAAGAAAGCTTAAGAGATTGAGACGCTCAGGAAGGCCCCGAGACTGCGCTATTAACGCGCTAAGTGCAGCACTGAAAACTGAGGTAAAAAAGCAAGGGACAATTTCTTCACTATCAACTTAGGCAATTTTCTCAAGGAAGCCCCGGGAAAATTGGAGGTATCTAGGTGGCAACAAATCCAGTAGTATATTATTAATGATCAAAGGCTCACCAGTCTCGGATGCAAAAGCAATAGCCGATGAATTTAATAGATACCTTCAATCCATATACGCCCGTAAAGATACTGATCTTGTTGCCGAGCAAGAAGGGTTTTTCTCTTTTATGCCGGACATCATTACGAGTCGAGAAGGTATTGCTACTTCTTGATTCTAAAAAGGCCGGCGGCCCTGATAACATTCCTACAGTTTTCTTGCACCGTTACGCAGAATGGATTTCGCACTACTTGTTTGTCAGTTATAATGTGTCCCTAGCTCAGTGTTCTCTTCCGTCAGACTGGAGAGGTGCTCGTATCATTCCCACATTCAACTGATTCCTTGTGCACATCAAATTACTGCCCGATTTCCCTGACTTCAAGCAAGCTGCAAAATATTAGAGCATATAATCTGCCGACATCTGAACGTATTTCTCGAAGATTACAAGCTGTTATCAAATGCCCAGCACGGGTTTAGGCGCCGTTTGTTGACGGTGATGCAGCTGCTTCGCACGTGTCATGATTTTGCTCTCGTGATTAATAATAAAGAACAGATCGATGCTATATTTTTAGACTATGCGAAAGCATTTGATAAAGTGCCCCTTAATAAATTATTACAGAAAATCTACGCCATCGGATTAAATAACAGGCTTATCCAATTCATTAGGGCTTATCTAGAAAATAGGTATCAGTATGTCCAATAATAATAATAATAATATTTGGGGTTTTACGTGCCAAAACCACTTTCTGATTATGAGGCACGCCGTAGTGGAGGACTCCGGAAATTTTGACCACCTGGGGTTCTTTAACGTGCACCTAAATCTAAGCACACGGGTGTTTTCGCATTGCGCCCCCATCGAAATGCGGCCGCCGTGGCCGGGATTCGATCCCGCGACCTCGTGCTCAGCAGCCCAACACCATAGCCACTGAGCAACCACGGCGGGTTCAGTATGTCCAAGTTGACAAGTCATCATCATCATCATCATCATCAGCCTGGTTACGCCCACTGCAGGGCAAAGGCCTCTCCCATACTTCTCCAACAACCCCGGTCATGTACTAATTGTGGCCATGCCATACCTGCAAACTTCTTAATCTCATCCGCCCACCTAACTTTCTGCCGCCCCCTGCTACGCTTCCCTTCCCTTGGGATCCAGTCCGTAACCCTTAATGACCATCGGTTATCTTCCCTCCTCATTACATGTCCTGCCCATGCCCATTTCTTTTTCTTGATTTCAACTAAGATGTCATTAACTCGCGTTTGTTCCCTCACCCAATCTGCTCTTTTCTTATCCCTTAACGTTACACCTATCATTCTTCTTTCCATAGCTCGTTGCGTCGTCCTCAATTTGAGGAGAACCCTTTTCGTAAGCCTCCAGGTTTCTGCCCCGTAGTTGAGTACTGGTAAGACACAGCTATTATATACTTTTCTCTTGACGGATAATGGCAACCTGCTGTTCATGATCTGAGAATGCCTGCCAAACGCACCCCAGCCCATTCTTATTCTTCTGATTATTTCCGTCTCATGATCCGGATCCGCCGTCACTACCTGCCCTAAGTAAATGTATTCCCTTACGACTTCCAGTGCCTCGCTGCCTATTGTAAATTGCTGTTCTCTTCCGAGACTGTTAAGCATTACTTTAGTTTTCTGCAGATGAATTTTTAGACCCACTCTTCTGCTTTGCCTCTCCAGGTCAGTGAGCATGCATTGCAATTGGTCCCCTGAGTTACTAAGCAAGGCAATATCATCAGCGAATCGCAAGTTACTAAGGTATTCTTCATTAACTTTTATCCCCAATTCTTCCCAATCCAGGTCCCTGAATACCTCCTGTAAACACGCTGTGAATAGGATTGGAGATATCGTATCTCCCTGCCTGACGCCTTTCTTTATTGGGATTTTGTTGCTTGCTTTATGGAGGACTACGGTGGCTGTGGAGCCGCTATAGATATCTTTCAGTATTTTTACATACGGCTCGTCTACACCCTGATTCCGTAATGCCTCTATGACTGCTGAGGTTTCGACAGAATCAAACGCTTTCTCGTAATCAATGAAAGCTATATATAAGGGTTGGTTATATTCCGCACATTTCTCTATCACCTGATTGATAGTGTGAATATGATCTATTGTTGAGTAGCCTTTACGGAATCCTGCCTGGTCCTTTGCTTGAGAGAAGTCTAAGGTGTTCCTGATTCTATTTGCGATTACCTTAGTAAATAGTTTGTAGGCAACGGACAGTAAGCTGATCGGTCTATAATTTTTCAAGTCTTTGGCGTCCCCTTTCTTATGGGGACAGTTGACAAGTACTGCTCGGAAACATTACAGGTTATATCAGGGGTACCGCAAGGGTAAGTTCTGGGACCGATCTTATTCCTCCTTTATGTTAATGACATTGTGAAAGTCATACACAGTGGTATTAAGATAAAAGTTTTTCGGGGACGACTGTGTTTATTATACCTCGGTTTAATCTGTAGACGACCAAATTACGCTTAATGATACCCTCACAGAAGTTTCAGGCTGGTGCAAGAATTGGGACATGTCCTCCGTGTATGCAGGAACAAAACCGTTTTACAACATTCTTATTCTGTGGATGACATTGTGCTTAAGGAATCACCGGCCGTTAAGTATCTCGGAATCACTATTACAGAAAATCTCAGTTTGGACCTTCATATTGATACAGTCTGCACCAAAGCTTTTAAATCTCTCCGGTTCATTCGACGATCGAAAGCTTTCAAAAGCCCCTATGAACGTAAAATTAGCAGCATACAAAGCGTTGGTCCGGCCATGTCTTGAGTGTGCTTCGTGTATATGGGATCCTTATACAGAGAAAAACGTTGCCAAATTAGAAAGAGAGAACCGCGGCTAGATTCATTTGCAACCGATATAAGCGCACTGACAGTGTGACAGAAATAATTGCTTATCTTGGTATCGATACACTTAAAGCTAGGCGTACCGAATGCAGATTAAAATACTTGTACTTAATGTATAACAACACAATACAAATCAACAATCACAATTTCATTACTCCTCACACTCTGCGCACAAGCTCGCGTTTTGATAATGGGAACATGCTACAGCAATACAATGCTCTAAACGATACTTTTAAATAGTCATTTTTTCCGAGAACCATAAGTGCCTGGAATAAATTACCGAAACATACTGTAGACAGCACAAGTGCCGAAGCATGTCTTACAAACTTGAAAATGCATGGGTAAAGGGTACTTGCATTCTGTTATATGCGGTGTTTCATGTCTTGATTTATTGCATTTGGTTTTTATTGCTGTTGTGGATTTCTGATATATTCCCATTTGTGCCTGCTCCTGCTTGGAGTTAATGCAATATTCTTTAAATAAATAAATAAATAAACAAATAAATAAATAAATACCACTCCATTTAAATCGCATGCTTATCACGAATGACCGGAAAGTACGCAGTGAATTGTGCTGCTAACCACGAGGGCGTAGGATTAAATAATGGCCTCGTTGGCTGCATTTTCATGGTGGCAAAATGCTAAAATGTCCGTGTTGTTGCCGGTTATAAAACCCCAGGTGGTCAAAATTATTCATGTGCCCCACCTCCCCCTTTACTGCCTTCCAAGTAATTAGATCGTAGTGTGTTTTGCACATTAAACCCCAGAATTATTTTTTGACTATACAATTGCGAACATACAAACTCACATTTTCCCCAAAAATTCTAGCTCCTAAGAAATTTGCCGCGCCTTCAGCACATACTGTCAGAGTGACGCTAAAAAAATATCCAGGTTAGTTTTTTTTCTTTATTCACAATGAAAATAGCACAGCTATAAAGTAACCCTAAAGTGTACCTTCCCTAGACACTGAGCATCTAATCACCAGCATAAGTAACTATTACTGTTAAAACACATAACCAAAACCACTTTGTAGCATGGAGTTCTAGGTACATCAACTGAGCTTAATATATTTTGATGCCTGGCGCCTTCTTTCATTACACTTATTCACGCTCTTTGTGAAAAAATGCAGCCTGGGGGTGATGTAGAAAGCAGTAAGTTCTGCTGTCATGGATTCGCAGTGATCAGGGCAGCCAAGTTGATGCTGCCGTCTGGCTTTAACAGCATCTAAAACATCTAAAACACTGTGTGCGTGCAACTCAAGAAGACTATAACAAATTGAGGTCTTTCTCCAAGTTGGCCATAAACTGATACAAAGGGGAGGCAGGATATAACAAAGCACCGTTGTCTTTCATATGGCAAACTCTGCAAGCCTCAAATTTCTTGCTGACCATTTTGTGATCAGTAGCAAGTTCAGGCAGGCTTCACAGCCTGTCTTTAAAATGCCCTTTCTCGTCACAAGCAGCGATATAGAAAATTAAGCGGCTGTCACTGGATGCTGGAGCCCCAAATACCACAGCAGCAGGCTGCAACCTCGGAGTTAAAATATGTGAAAGGTCATAAAAGTAACTTTCCGGCATTATTCCTTGGCAGATCATGCGACTGCCAGATTCGTGCAGCAAATGGTTCGCAGCGGCATGCGTGCGTACAACTATGTCTTGGCACGGCACACCTCTAAAGTACAGTTGAGCAGACACTTCGTCTTACTGCACACTGAAATGCAGAACTTTTTCATGCAATATCTCGAGCCTTTCTTGCTTTCGTACCTACGTTGTCGCGAAAACTACGGTTGACTCACTGCCACAGTTAAAGCGGCACCAGAGCTTTGAGGGAACGTTTACTGCTTGGAGCGAGCTAATTGCGAACGGTTCATTCTCCGTGAACTGTCCGTTTTCATCTTGCGCACTCTCGACTTCGATCTCGTGAAGTGGTTGGCGGAGCTGACCATCTGCCGCTCTTTTTTCATTTTGTGTGGTCCGTGCATTCTTACGTGGCTTCGTGCTTACCGTCGGTGCACTTGCTGTGGCTGGCCTCTTCCTTAACGGCCTGTCTTTGACAGGTGCGACCAAAAGGTAGGTCGTACAGTTGGGCAGGAGAGTAGGCACCGCGCCAGGCGCCAGCGACGGCTTCCCACGATGAAGTCGCACTTCGGTGCTACTGATGTTGTGGACGTAATCCCTCAAAACGTATCGAGGCTCAAAGTGGCGCTCACATATCGCTGAAAATTCAGTGAGAGGCTTGCTTCGCAGATTGCGCTCCCATTTCTTCCGAAGTTCATTTTCCGTTGGTGCGGCGAACAATAACGCTTTCGGAGCGCCCGGATAATCGCTGTGGCAGCCCGGAGCGTAGCAATGGGAGTCCATCTTTCTTTATGGCATCGTACCTCCTGTACTGCAGTAGATGCAGGGATACACCTTCTTTTTCAAATCATCTACTGTTTTTCACAAGCATGGCTACGTTGAACCAGAGTCCTTCCATGTTTTCCAAAAAAAATGGAAGGACTCTGGTTGAACGTAACACGGCTCGAAAAACACACGGAGCAAACAGCCGCAGAGCGTGCATAGAATAAAGAATCTGAGCCGGCCCGACCGCGCACCAGCAACTAGAAAAAAGCACAGCAGCGCCACCGACGGCGGCTACTGGCGTTTGCTCGCGCCACTAGGACATTATTGCTCCTCACGTGGGATTTCTCATCACGTGGGACCTTCAGCGGCTTTAAAACGGGTCGCACTGCAAGTTACCTCCTGTGGGATTGGCAACAGCGCTTCGGGAACGATGCTTCAAAATCCGGTCTTCTTGGTGCAGGTTCTCGCTGCCCTGATCACAGTGTGGTCCCCGCACCGTGCTTGTGCATGTCACGGATTTCATTGTCCCAATCTTGGTGACAGCGTCATCGGGGTATCAGTGGATGGTGACATGTGCGAGATCAGCGAGAACATCACGTCTTTCATCCTGACGTCCGCGCTTGCGCCTTCTTCTGTGACGTCTAATCACGTGGGACTTCCAGTGGCTTCAAAATGAGTCGCACTGCAAGTTACCTCATATGGGCTTGGTAGCAGCGCTTCGGGAACGATGCTCCAAAATCCGTTCTGCTTCTCGGTGCAGGTTAGTTCTTACTTACCTAAGAAGCGCTATCGTAGTGACAACCGTTTCCTGATGCTGCTACCATGCTCACTGATGTCTGATATGCTTCCTTTTGTGTTGAATCTTTTATCATGAGGCAATATTGAGGCAAACCCAGGTCCAACTGAGAAGGAACTCTTGATGAAGCTGCTTGATGGTCAGAATAACATGATGAGTACCATGAACAGCCTATTATCGAGTCAAAATAGAATGGAATTAGATATAACAGATATGAAGGAAAGATTAAGCGGTTTAAAGGCTAACCGTCTGTTCTTGAAATCTTTAGAACAAGAATTTAAAAATGTGAAGTCGTCTGGCGCTACTTTGCAAACACAGGTGTCATATTTACAGAATAAGTTAGATGACCAAGAAAATAGAGGTAGACGGAAGAACCTGATCGTTAATGGGATACAGGAACATGGCAATGAAACATCGGATAGCCTAACAAAAATGTTACAAAATGATCTTTTCAAGGATAAATTGGGACTCAGTCTCAGTGGCATGGAGGGGTGTCACAGGCTAGGCAAAAAGAGCGGAAAAGGCCGCCCAGTGATAATTAAATTCTTGGATTATCGTGAGAAAATAACCGTTTTCAGATCTTGTTCAATGTTAAAAGGAACAAACCTTTCCGTAAGAGAAGACTTTTCATTCGGAGTGCGTCAAATAAGAAAAAAATTGTGTCCAAGTGCGAAACAGGAAAAAGAAAACAATGCTAAGGTGACGTTGTTCTTTCATAAGTTAAGCGTGGACGGTGTAATGTTTGGATGGGACGAAGCTAAAGATAAGCGCTTTCAACTTACTAAAAATAAATGAATTCACAAGATAAGCAGTAGGCCCTTTCCAATTCTTAACATGAATTGCCGCAGTGTCGTGAATAAGACTGTCCAGCTTGAGAGCATGCTTTTTTCACTATACCCCGACGTGGCCGTAATAACCGAAAATTGGTTAAGCGATGATATATTTGACAGTGAATTCGTACCAAAGAACTTAAAAGTGTTACGTAGGGACCGGGATAGAAAAGGACGAGGTATTGCTGTACTGTATAAATCTTCCATTATGCTACAGACAATGCCTGATGTTCCGGATGTAGAAAGCATATTTTGTAAATTATACGTGAATAATTTTAGATATATCCTTGCAGCTTTGTACAGACCTTTTGACTCCACTGTTGATAACTTGGAGCGCTTGTCAACTTATATGCATTCATATGTAACGCGAGAAGATAAATTATTACTAACCGGAGACTTGAACCTGCCAAATATCAATTGGGAAGCTTTTTCTTCGTATTCAATTCAGAGTGCGGAAAGTGTTATGACTGACATAGCTTTCACCTTTGATCTACTACAAATTGTTAAGAATTTCACAAGAATTCAAAATTATTCAAGGTCCATTCTTGATTTGTTTTTGTAAGTGGCGCCATAAATTACTGCATCTCATGTACCGGTATGTACTCATGTACCGGTAAATGACTGCATCTCATCCGGTATTTCTGATCACAAAGCAGTTGTCTTGACGGTTGGTTCAACATTTTCCAAATTTTTCAAGAGCACAGGATGACTGTATAATAGATGTCATCATCATCATCATCATCAGCCTAGTTACGCCCACTGCAGGGCAAAGGCCTCTCCCATACTTCTCCAACTACCCCGGTCATGGACTAATTGTGGCCATGTTGTCCCTGCAAACATCTTAATTTCATCCGCCCACCTAACTTTCTGCCGCCCCCTGCTACGCTTCCCTTCCCTTGGAATCCAGTCCGTAACCCTTAATGACCATCGGTTATCTTCCCTCCTCATTACATGTCCTGCCCATGCCCATTTCTTTTTCTTGATTTCAACTAAGATGTCGTTTACCCGCGTTTCTTGCCTCACCCAATCTGCTCTTTTCTTATCCCTTAACGTTACACCCATCATTCTTCTTTCCATAGCTCGTTGCGTCGTCCTCAATTTCAGCAGAACCCTTTTCGTAAGCCTCCAGGTTTCTGCCCCATATGTGAGTACTGGTAACACACAGCTGTTATACACTTTCCTTTTGAGGGATAGTGGCAACCTGCTGTTCATGATTTGAGAATGCCTGCCAAACGCACCCCAGCCCATTCTTATTCTTCTGGTTATTTCAGTCTCATGATCCGGATCCGTGGTCACTACCTGCCCTAAGTAGATGTATTCCCTTACCACTTCCAGTGCTTCGCTACCTATCGTAAACTGCTGTTCTCTTCCGAGACTGTTAAACAATACTTTAGTTTTCTGCAAATTAATTTTCAGACCCGCCCTTCTGCTTTGCCTCTCCAGGTCAGTGAGCATGCATTGCAATTGGTCTCCTGAGTTACTAAGCAAGGCAATATCATCAGCGAATCGCAAGTTGCTAAGGTATTCTCCATCAACTTTTATCCCCAATTCTTCCCACTCCAGGCCTCTGAATACCTCCTGTAAACATGCTGTGAATAGCATTGGAGATATCGTATCTCCCTGTCTGACGCCTTTCTTTATAGGGATTTTGTTACTTTCTTTGTGGAGGACTACGGTGGCTGTGGAGCCGCTATAGATATCTTCCAGTATTTTTACATATGGCTCATCTACACCCTGATTCCGTAATGCCTCCATGACTGCTGAGGTTTCGACTGAATCAAACGCTTTCTCGTAATCAATGAAAGCTATATATAAGGGTTGGTTATATTCTGCACATTTCTCTATCACTTGATTGACAGTGTGAATATGGTCTATTGTTGAGTAGCCCTTACGGAATCCTGCCTGGTCCTTTGGTTGACAGAAGTCTAAGGTGTTCCTGATTCTATTTGCGATTACCTTAGTAAATACTTTGTAGGCAACGGACAGTAAGCTGATCGGTCTATAATTTTTCAAGTCGTTGGCGTCCCCTTTCTTATGGATTAGGATTATGTTAGCGTTCTTCCAAGATTCCGGTACGCTCGAGGTTATGAGGCATTGCGTATACAGGGTGGCCAGTTTCTCTAGAACAATCTGACCACCATCCTTCAACAAATCTGCTGTTACCTGATCCTCCCCAGCTGCCTTCCCCCTTTGCATAGCTCCTAAGGCTTTCTTTAATAGATGTGCTAGCTTTTAACTACGATCACTTTCAAGGCCTTGATTGTAGTGTAAACGACCTCTGGCTTTTTTTCAAAGGCCTCACTTTCGATTGTGTGGAACGTTTCGTTCCTAAAATAGTGAAGAAGTCCGAGCGCCGTAAGCCATGGGTTACGCGGGAGGCGTTACAGATGAGGCGTAAACTTAAGCGATTAAAAAAGAAACGCACCAAAATAAAGGACGCCGAAGAACTGAAAGCCGATATTGATAACTTGTCTTAAAAACTTCACGAAAAGATTGTCAAAGATAAAGAGTATTATCACAGCACATTACTACCAGACTTTATTAGATCATCTCCCGAGAAATTCTGGAGGGTTGTGACTCCGGCCTCTTCATCTCCCGACACCTTTTTCATAAACGGAGGAAGTGTGCGGGATCAGAAAACTGTGTGTTCTGTTTTTAATAACCATTTTAAGAGTGCATTCAGAAGTGATGATGGCTGTTTACCATGCTTTTCTGCTGAACTGTCTTCCCTTCCCGACATTGTTATTTCGAAACAGGGTATTCTTAATTTATTGTTAAAGATATTGACATTAAAAAATCTCCAAGGCCAGATGACATTCCGAACTGCTTTCTGAAGCGTTATGCTGAATGGTGGGAAAAATACCTGTACATTCTATTTGCAAGGTCAATCAAAGAAGGATCATTACCGGAAGACTGGAAAATCGCTAGAATAAAACCTTTACATAAATCGGGGGATAAATCTCGCATCAAAAATTACAACATTGCCATTTGTTGGGCGTGTTGGTAAATTGAAAGCATATTTAGCGCCAGCAAGCAAGGACGGAAGGGAGACGACAACACAATGCGCTAACTCTAACAACTTGATTTTCAGGAAATACACCTATATAACCCATGCACAGTGGCGCCACCTTATCCAAATCTTACCCATCCAAAAAATAATTTTTTTCCCACATCCTGTGGGAAAAAATACATCGGGCAGACAGGGAGATGTCTTAATGACCGATTACGGGAACATTGCCAAACTGTGAAAAATAAGCAATACGGTCATCTGTCAACCCACTGTCAAGAATGCGGCTGTGCGCCGGTGTATGAATCCTGCCGGGTTCTTGCGAAGCACAAAGATAAAGACGTGCGAGAGATTATTGAGGCTCGGGCTATCTGGCGGAATAGAGACACGTGTGTTAGTGCCCCTTCGATCGACCTGTTAGATAAGGAGACGGCTTTTTTGGATGGGTAAGATTTGGATAAGGTGGCGCCACTGTGCACGGGTTATATAGGTGTATTTCCTTTTTTTTTTAATATTTGGGGTTTTACGTGCCAAAACCACTTTCTGATTATGAGGCACGCCGTAGTGGAGGACTCCGGAAATTTAGACCACCTGTGGTTCTTTAACGTGCGCCTAAATCTAAGCACACGGGTGTTTTCGCATTTCGCCCCCATCGAAATGCGGCCGCCGTGGCCGGGATTCGATCCCGCGACCTCGTGCTCAGCAGCCCAACACCATAGCCACTGAGCAACCACGGCGGGTGTGTATTTCCTGAAAATCAAGTTGTTGAAGTTAGCGCATTGTGTTGTCGTCTCCCTTCCGTCCTTGTTTGCTGGCGCTAAATATGCTTTCAAAAATTACAGACCGATTTCATTAACATCAACATCTTGTAAGCTCTTAGAACATATAATTCATAAACATATAACTGGTTTTCTAGACGAACATGATGTTTTTAAAAACACGCAGCATGGTTTAATAAGTGGCCTTTCGACGACCACTCAACTAGTTGAAATCATACATGACCTTGCTAGCACTGTAAACAAAGGGAAACAAACAGACGCGATATTCAGTGGTTTCAGCAAGGCGTTTGATAGGCTGTCTCATGTTAAATTGCTTCACAAGCTAGGAGCTGCGATTAAAAAAATGATGAAATATTAGCATGGATTAAAGCCTACTTTACACACCGCCATCAGTTTGTTACTGTAAATAAAACAACTTCTGATATAGCTGTTGTCAATTCTGGCGTCCCACCGGGATCCGTTCTTGGCCCCCTTTATTTCGTTATATATAAATGATATTGTCACTAACCTCTGTTAAAATAAGGCTTTATATGACGACTGCGTTCTGTACGATGAAATAACAACGGAAGAAGACCAACTCAGGTTAAACAGGGACTTTAATAAGGTAGTTGAGTGGTGTAAACAATGACAAATGTGCATTACTTTCGAAAAGATAGTATATATGCGGATAACATTAAAAAAGAAGCCACTGCTATATCGCTATGGCACAGAAAATGCTTTTTTTGTCAGAGGTAACGCAATATAAGTACTTTGGCTTGTACATAACAAAGGATGGTGATGATTTGAGATTTTTATGGCGCAGCAGCCGTGCAGACTATAATGCGCCAAATAACAAAGGATCTTTCCTGGTCAAAGCACCTTGACACAGTAATAGCAAACTGTCGCCGCAGGTTGTTTTTTCTAACACGCGTATTAAAATCCTCCACATCAACAGCATGTCGATCTATTGGCATACAAAACACTCGTCCGCCCCGTTTTAGAATATGCTGTAGTTATATGGGACCCGTTCACTAAAAGCGATATTGGAAAACTAGAAAGCTTACAGAAAAAAAAAAGCAGTTCGATTCATCTGCAATACATATGGGAGTAGTTCTATTGCTAACCTTCTATCTCGGAGCAGTTTGCCTTCTATAAGTGATAGACATCGTGTATGCCGTTTAAAATTCTTTTTACAACTAATAAATGGTCACTACAACATCGACACGTCTCACATTATCACCTGTACAACAAGTTACGCTACCAGACAGCGACACTCACTAGCTGTAACTCCACTTACAACACGTGTCAACTGCTTCAAGTATTCCTTTTCTCCTAGAACTATAGTAAATTGGAATAAGCTGGCCGATGAAACTGTAACACAGAACTCATTATCACATTTCGACACATATCTTTATTAAAAATCCTTTTTTGCCCTTGCTGAGATTGTTAGTGATAGCACTGTTTGACTGTATGATTGGAAAAATCGCTGAAGTAACGTTGCGGCGCTTGTTTTAGCACCTGTATTTTTTTTTGCGCTTGTGTGAAGAATTTTTTAGTGCAGTTCTCCATTTTTGTATTTATTTTGTTTTGTAACTTACTCGTGTACCACGCTGCTGAGATCTTGCTTAAGATCGCGGTATTTATAAATAAATAAATAAATAAATAAATAAATAAATATTCTAGTACACTATAGCCACCACTTTGTTGGAGTCAAGGCCCGTCCTGACTAATGTTCCGTTCTCGTTTAAGGCGAGAGCGTTACTAGGCTCACAGTGCAGAAAACGTCCGAACCTGCCAGCCGTGCCCGGAAGCCGTCCGCCGCCGCCCTGCTAAGAAGTACGGCCGCACGGCAAACGAAGCAAATGGAAGCGCCCTCGTGTGCACTGACCATCAGCTGCGAAACAGCTGGACGCTGCACTTGAAATTTATCAAGCTCGTGACTTGGCCGCCCGAGAGTGAGGGCGAAGATTGGCGTCACTCGGTGCACCCTCAAAGTAGGCGCCCGATGGAGATAGCAGCGCCGCGGTGTGGCCTCGCAGCCACTCCTGCGCCCGGAGCCGTGGGCTCGTGTGCGACGAGTATTTTTGATTGCTATTGTACTACAGTGAACTAGATAGCGGTAGTGGGTCGAGGGAGAGCGGAGAGAAGCAGCGCCGGCGAGGCGAAACGCGCGGACATCTCCACGCGCCGCGTCGTGGCGCCACTGCGCCTTTCACCTGGAGCCGCAGGATCGGGCCGCGTTGCAGAATCAAGGGTCCTTCCTTGCTTTAGATCACTATCATCATCCGCATTCCATCCGCGCGTTAGACCACGCGAGGACGTGTTTTCTTTGTTGGTGGCACGTGCTGAAAGAAGTGCTGGTACTGACTTATGAGATGGTGAGACCGCGGCGAAAGAACTACCGCTATGAGCCTGGCTGTAAGACTGGGTACTGCAGGGTGAAAGATGCCCCAAAGTTATTTCTTTTCAGTGTACCTGAGGATGATGAAATGCGCCGGTCTTGGGAGCGGAACCTACACCGCAAGGACAAGCCCCTGGAAGTTACTGACGCCGCGTGCGAACTACATTTCGAGGCGAAATACATCCTGAGAGATTACGTGCACGTGATCGAAGGGAAGAAGATACGTACACCGCGCTGGAAGCCCTCTCTCTCGTCAGACGCAGTTACCACGATTTTGCCCAATCTCCCAAAATACCTTTCGAAGAACCTGTCGCGCGAATGCCCTGGGAAGAAGAGAACTGCCTCAGTTCTCCCTTGCGACCCCCACCCCCCTTCAAAAAAAGAAAGGACGGTGCCAACAAGACGATGACCTGCAGCTGCTGACAAGTGGAACTGTGGACGTAGGTGACGATGCTGACAATCGCGCCTTTGAGCTAGGCGAAATTCCCAAACCTAGTGAGCACTGGGCACTGCACACGTTCCCAAACGACGACGGCGTTGGGTATGTTTCGGCTTGCTTGGATTGTGAGAAAAACACTGTCAGTGTTGAGAAGACTGTGCTTATGAACTACGGTGACAGCCCTAGTGCAGTCATTTGCCGCACATACGGAAGACACTCGTGTCTTAAAGTGTGGCAGGGACGATAGACGAGGCAACGCAGTTGCTCAAGGCAGCACTCTTTGGAAGTTTGCAAGGGAAAAGGCAGTTTAAAACATTTTGCTGCTGTGTCCATAACTGAGGGACTGAAGCAGCAAATTATTGTTGCAGATGGACTTGTCCAGAGCTGCAAGTGCAACGGAAGTGTAAAGGAAGCAGGTGAGTATGTGAAACTATACGCAGTCATTATATGTTGGTGCGCAAAGACTGTGTGCATCTACAAATTTTTTATTCCTAAATTTCTCTGAAAAGGTTGTGCTCCGCCCCGATAAAAATGAAATTTAATGCGTAATATCATGGACGTGTGTTTTGTCGTTTGCTTTCGTTTATTTTGTTCTCTCAATTATGAGTGCTATGCTTTCCAGATTCCTCTCGCGTATTTTGAATTTCTTCGTTGATTGATTTACTCATCAGTGTTCCAAATAGTAGAAGAGCCCAGTGAATGGCATTCAAAGCTGATATGTGCAGTGATGGATTGCTTTCTCTTTTTTCAACCCACTGCAGGATCATCCTGCATTCATGCAAGTACTTGCGGAAGGCCTTACTCACTCGTAGAAGCGATGTGAATCGTAGGAAGCAGAAGAGGACGCCTGTTGCAAAGCTCCGGGTTCTCGGAGAGTAAAATCGCCGCATGAAGACAAAGTTACTTGGTCTGACGGAAAAGCTCGAGGAAATGGGAGCAAAAAACGCTAGAATTGTGAAGACGAGATGCTAGAGAACAGCATAATGCGCCTTCCATCAAGCAGCAGGCTAGTGTGCGGCAGTGCTTCAAGGCATCGAAGAGAGCGAGCAGGAAGGGTATGCAGTATGCGCAGAACTGGCTTCTCGAATGCATTTTGATGAAACTCAAGAGCCCACGCCTGTATGATCACATCCGCAAACACGAGATCCTTGTCTTGCCAAGCAAGACGACACCCAGGAAATATATGACGTCCTATATAGGTCGGTATTCGGCTTTAATCAGAATCAGAATTTATTGTTAGAATTCGGGTCAAATTACATGTATTTAGTATGCAGGAGGAGGTCCCATAGTCAAAGACTGTATCGGGACCGTAATGACAGTAATGAATATTCTGAAAATGAAGACGTCAGCTATGTCTGAATATCGAAGGCACGGATGACTTCTTGTAGACGAGATCGAGCTGTCCGAGCATTTCAGCGTTTCATCATCGGGTCAAATTCAAGGCTTTGTCGACCTTGGTGACTTCACAAAGCCACAAGAGAGGTATCAGCAAAGCGACCACGGAATGATAATTATGTTTGTGCCTTTTGTGGGGAAGTGGAGCCTGATTGTCGGCGCCTTTGCAACCAAAGGGAATGTCAAAGGAGACATTTTATTAAAGATAATGATTGAGGCCGTCATTATTGTGGAGAAAGCTGGCATCTTCGTAGACCATATCACATGTGATGGAGCCACGTGGAATAGGCGGATGTGGAGGCTGGCTGAGGTGTCTGCATCATCAAAGAATATTACCTGCAAATTTGACCACCCAGTTGATGCTGAGAGAAAATTGCACTTCGTATCTGATTTTCCTCATCTCATAAAGTGTCTGAGGAATGGCCTTCTGAAGACTGGATTCATCACTTGGGAAGGAAAGGCATGTAGATGACACTGTGATTTAAAAAAAGCCTTAGCATAACTTGCTGTACTTGCATTACTAACTTGCATTACTGTAGGCTACGGTTAGGCCACTTATCAGGTGTTGAATCTTAGATAATCACACATGCAGTTCTATTGCTCTCTTAGGTGACAGTGGAACCCGTTCGAGAAGCATTTCTTCTGGACTCCCCTGACCACACACTTAATGTCATGCGAGGATTTACCGAAGCACACCTGAGCCGCAACACATTTGAAAAGATGAGAGTATCTTATGCCCTTCAACTTTTCGGAACGAGTGTCCTGAGGGCTCTGTCTTTCTACAAGAAAGAGGTTGAAAGAAAATGCGGCAGAATAGTGGCCACGGTAAAGTTCTACGAGTAAGTTGCATTTATGATGTGATTGTACACCAGTGAACCTATTTCAGTTAACTTGAGTATTTTGTTTCTGTTTTATTTTATTTTAGCTTTGAAGTCTGCTTCGACTACTTCAGCAGCTTTAGAGGAATTTCTCGTTTATCTCAACAAGTGGGAAGCTGGTACCATTAACAAGGGTGGGTTTCTGAGTGATTCCACGGCGACAGGACTGAGAGTCACTATTGCTAGCACATTGTCTCTCATGAAGTACTTGACAGAGAATGTAGGGTTCAAGTACTTGATGACCGCTCGCCTCAGCACCGACCCTGTAGAGCATATGTTCGGCATTTCGCCAATCCAGCGGCTGTAATGCCCACCCCTCGCCAGACCAGTTTCTTATCACAGTAAACTGTTTGTCATTTTACAACATCGCAAGGAGTGTGGACGGTGCAAATGGCAACCATAATATCATAAATGCACTTCTCAGCGTGAATGACAAAATTCCCATTACTCCAAACAGCGTTGATGAGCTGCTCTCTCAAGGGAGGTTAGAAGAAGCTGAAAACTCTCTAGCCACAGTAGAAGCTCCTCGCGCCAGCCACTCATCATTAGTAGTAGAGAAGAGTGACCAGAGGCTAATATACTATGTAGCAGGCTACGTAGCAAGAAAATACGTCCTGAAACTTTACTGCTGCTCATGTTAGCAGCTCCTTCTCGTCAGACGAACAGAAGCCAGAGCACACCTGCTATCCTCAAAATACACTGAGCACTGTGATTGGGGCGGACTTTTGTATCCGTCACAACATTTGTACTCCTTCATTGAAGCTCTCGAGAATATATTCACAGAATGTTTCAGCGTTTCAGAACTGCACACGAACAGCATCTGCGTTGTTGTGGCTCTTGTAAAAAGTTATCTTCTTTGCTCCAGTGGTGCTGGATGCGACCTTCACAAGGAAGAAGTAAGCATGAGAATTGTTTCCTTCTGTGTCCTCACGCGTCTCTACTTTTTAGTGAAGGGTATAAACTACTCGAGAAACGCAAAGCGATAGAGAGCTAAACACATCAAGCTGAGCAGGATGACCTAGGTGCCTAGATTTGCACTAACGCTTGTTTGGTAGCAATGCTTTTGTCCCTAATAAAATGTTTTCATACATTCTTTCAGAAATATTTCTTTGCAATCGCGGCCTCGGCGGACGCATCTTGATGTATACCCGTTCATACCGAGCACACCTACGTAGTTCCTTGAAGTTTCGTGTAGCCAGCTTTGTACCTAAAATCTCACTGCTCAGAGCTTCCGAGACAAATGTATTCACTATAGACAAAACTATTTATTCTTTTTTTTTGTTAACGTTGTGAGCAATGTAAGCATTCAGGAGCCAAGCATGCGCTTCGGACCTATCGCACTCTTCCGATGAGCGCGCCGAACCAGCGCCGACAGCGGTTCAGGACGGATGGATGGATGGATGTTATGAGCGTCCCCTTCGGAACGGGGCGGTGGGTTGCGCCACCAAGCTTTTTCTATTATAGTGCCTAATGTCCTACCTAGGTTAAACAATGTAAAAATTAAAAAAACACCGTGAACTACCACGCCCGAATTTTCTGATACCCTATTGCGAACTGTGCTTTTGTACGTCTCCGTCTTTTGTCGTTTCCCTACTTTTCTTCCACCAATCCTCCAATCGCCTCTTACTAATGCCTATTGCGGGGAAAGGATCAGCAGCGACATCTGGCGGCTTTCCGTGAAAACGGCCTCGGCGCACGGATCGCCCTCGTGCAACTACCCCTATCTAGGTCACTATAATTGCACCTTCAGGGGCGAAGTTCTGACTGTTGTTTCAGAAGTCGCGGGGCGCGGTAGTGCTGGACTTAGCGGCACAAGTTGGCAGCTGGATGTATTTATATTTATTCAATCGTGTTTTTTACTAATTGTAACAGCGTGTCATTATTTCGCATTATTGACAGCGCCTCCAGGAAACCATAACGCCAACGGGGACTTATTGGCGGCGCCTCCAGGACACCGAAGCGGCAATGGGGACACCAGAGCTGGAAGCAAGGCGGCTCGTGGGCTCGGGCTCACCGAAGCATATCAGGGGGTGTTCGCATAAATAATTGGCTGTCCGTGTGGGGATCGAGGTACCTTCCCACGCCTCGTCCCCCAGATCGGGCGTTGTGCTTTGCTCGATCTCCAGGAACCGCCGCGGTAACGGCAACATGGTGGACACGGCTAGCGCGCCGGAGCTAGTTTCCTCAGGCTCCGCACACTCTCAACTTCAACAAATGGCCACAGAGGGCGAACAATCAACTGAGGCGCGTTTCAGCGTAAGCACGCAAGTGGAGCTACTGTAATTTGGTCGCATACCTTAATTTGTGCTTTCTCTGCTAGGGGCGCTGAACATGCTGAATTTTCTACTTTACACAAACCATTGACATAAACAATCGAGGTGTCTAAGGATGTTTTTTTACCTCAGGCAAATAGACAGTTGATTCTTTTAAAATTTGATTGTTCAAGCTGCTTTTTAGTCATAGCGTCAAGGTTATTGTACTTGATTAACCACCGACAGCCGACAGCCTATCGGTATCGATGTGTTTCCTGGCCGTTGGCGTTCGAATACTACGGCGGTAAAACGTTTTCGTAAAGGTGCTGTTTCGTCTGTGAGTCATTACATGGACTTGCTATAAAAAGGTCTACTCTTGGCAAAAAATAGTGCCTCATTTTGTTTAGGCGTTGATTATAATGAATGCGGCGGAGGTTGAGGGCGTACGCTTGAAGGTACGTTTTTATGCCTTTGATCTTCATAACACCGTAAGTGCGCAAACCGATGTCACAGAACAGCCGATGCATCATTGTGTTCTCCGTCATCGCTTGTTTGCTGTACGCCTAATAAATAATTCTTCAGTTCTTCTTCAAGTATTGTATCCTCCTTTTGTCCTTGTTCTCTTGTGCTTCACTTACAATATGTCGTTCCGTCAGCTGTAATGCGCATTTGAAAAAACAATACACGTTCGATAAGACGCAGTGGTTACCATAATTTCGCTACACATGTATTAAGCTGGCGCATATGGTTCAGATATAGATACCTGTATGCGGACTTGCACGACGTTGATGCAGAGATTAGGATAATTATGACACCCGTAAAGAAGAGGCAGCTGACGGCCGTAAGCTGCTGCGTTCTTTCCGCCAAACTACCCGGCCTGGTAGTGCTGTAAAGATGCTGTATAAAAGTGACACGCGGTGACAGAGAAATTATTATACTTAGCAGGCGACCGTACGTTTTGTAGCTTAGGTCTTCTTTCTTGTGCGTTTGTGCTACCCTTGTTAATGAGCCATTTCTTGACTATGTTTTTGACTATGTAACCGCGTTTGTGTGGATGCGTAGACGTGTGCTTTTTGTTGTACTTGTAAAATGCAAATAAAATATTTGCAGGCTTACTGAATCTTTGGTGTCGTGTGCGTTTATTCCAGTCGAGGCCATCGTGCCACCTGGAAACCGCATTCTGTCAGTAGCCCTACACGAAATGCAACAGCTGGAGCGCGGCGGCACAACTCGGGGTAACGGCGGCGTAATAAACGAAAAACCGCTCGGGATGCCCTTAAAAGTCAGTTCAGAGTGTGCCTTAACTCGATATGACTCACCGCTACACATTTATATATGTAGGTACTACGTTTGTCACACAGCAAACAAACTGGCGGTAGCACGATCGAGGCGTAGCAGCCAGAAACCCAGTAAAGCCACAGAACACCTGGTAAAGCGGCCATACTGTGCAAAACCCCGTTTCCGATGGATGGATGGATGGAAGGTAGGAGCGTCCCCTTTGAAACGGGGCGATGGCAGTTGCCACCATGCTCAGATTTTTATTTTGCCTTTTATTTTTATCTGTGTTGTGTGTTATTGAATTTCTCGATTTTCTTTAAATACGTCTTCCTACCCTTTTAACCTTATGTCACCTCTCTGCTTTTGAGCCACCAATCCTCCAATCGCCTTTTGCTAATTTCCACCGCATATTTATTTACATGACTATCATCTCTGAACCCTAGGGCCTCAGGAAGGGTGACTGTGGCCGCATCGACATCGGGATTGATACCATCACATTCTAGTATGAGGTGTTCCATCGTTTCTACATATTTACCACACACAGTACATGTGTCTTCTTCTTCGTTAAATTTCTTTTTATAGCTCCGCGTTCTAAGACATCCTGATCTAGCTTCAAAGAGTAGGGCACTGCCTCTTGAGTTATCATAAAACGCTTCCTTCCTGATCTGCTGTTTCCAGTATCGATATAGTTCTACACTATGCTTCTTTTCCATTGAATTTATCCAATTTTTACCTTCCGCATTTTTAACCTGTCGTTTAATGCTCTGTCCTTTTTCGTCCTCGTGTCTGGCATACTTACTGGTTAGCTTCCTAGTTCTTTTCCGCCATTGTGAGTCAACGCTCTTTCTGTATAGGTATTTAAACACCTTAGCTGCCCACCTGTTATCATCCAATTTCCTCAGACGTTTTTCGTATAGGATTTCCTGTTGTACAGCGCCATCTGTGGTCGCATACTTTAGTTCACGACGCCACCGCTACGCTTATTTCCGTTGCACTGTGGAAGGCACAGCTTCCCTTCTCTAAGTTTGTATAGGTGTTCTGTGGTTTCCCGCGCAAACCGTGCTTCTTTTCTCCCCGGCTTGATTCGCCGCTCGTGTTACCGAGGCGCGCCCTGGTGGGCCTCCCGAGTGGCGGCCCCCCCGGGCGCCCTCTCCGCCCGATCTCTCTTTCACTGAGCGCTTCATCGCCGCGGCAGATGCTCACAGGCCCAGGCCCCTAAAACTCTCAAGTTCAACAAATGGCCACAGAGGGCGAAAAAATCGACCGCGCGGCGCTGCTAAAGAAACAGGCATAGTAGACCAATTAAAAGGGTTCCCCACTGAGCGCATAATTTACGCTAGAGGCGCCGAACAAAATTATCATTCATAATTTTAAATTGTACTCTTTATTACCAACTTTGTTGTTTTTTGCCATTTTAAACGCAAAATAGCGTTCAGCGTCATCAAACTCCCCCGTGACCTCTGGCCTGGATTTAGAATTTTTACCGGTATGTTTGCGTGCACGGCAGATACGGATTCTTTGGTTCGTACATCGGTTGGTTATTTTGTGCTAAAACCAGTTTATTGCGCTTTGATAGCTTGCGTTATTTAACTTGGGGTGTAAGCCCGAAAGCTAGGTTTCCGTCGTTAGCTATGTGGAACACGTCTGCATCGAAATGGGAGCCAGGTCAAAGCCACCTAGAAAAAAATGTAAGGCCTCCGCACGCCGGTGTGACGTCACACTAGTCGGATGGGCCGGACAGTCGACGCCGTCGGCGTTTCCGCGCCTAGGTTCGTTGCGCTTGCAGTGTGTCTCTTTGCGCGTCGCGGATACTATGGCATGAGAAAATTAGTGCTGTCCTTAAAGTGACAGCAACCTATAAATTCAGATGCTTCGTTTCCAAAGCAAGACACGTATAGCTGACGCAAAAAATAAGGGGGAGCCGCTGGTTCACCGCAGTCAACACCACCATAGAAAGCAGCATTCTTTCATACCTTCCTTAGATTACTTGATTGGCAACATTTTTGTTTTTTGCGTGTATCGCAACACGACCTGCCTTATTGTGCTTGTGATGTTTGGTCGGGACTAAGACAAGCAAACTGCATGCTGCTTAGTCACTCAACTTTAGACGGAACGAAAGAAAGAGGAAAACTGCATATTGAAGACACAGAATATACTTTATTCACAAATGATAAGAACTGCATTCAGAAACAAACATTTTAAATCTTCCATATACAATTATCATTCTCACTCTTGCATTGCGTAAAACAGTCCTCGCTAGACACACGAATATCGAGGTTAATTTTATTGTGAAAATTTTATCATTATAGGGTCACGCACAACTAATTCTCAAATAGAATAAGCTTCCGTCTTTGTTGTACCATTTCTTGTGGTTATTTTATTTCCACCCGCCTTGTTTGCAGGCCTTATTGGTCTTCATAAAATACTGAGATAATGGTGAAATGTAAGTAAAAAACGAGAGGCCTACTCTCAGTCCTAAAGGAAAACATACAATCAATGGATTGCGGTAGCATGGAGAGTTCGAATCATAAACAGTTAGCACAATGCACTCAAATAACATTTGAATTGGCCAAAATGCAGGGTTTAAATTTTGATAATGTAGGCAAATAAGTCCTAGCTACGCCACAGGTTTCTTTTTACAAGGGTTCTGTCAACACAAACATACGTAGATATTCTACAAAACAGAGCTTCATGAATAAAAAATAAATAATGAGAAACATCTCAGGCCTTCAAGGTCTGCAATTTTCGGTCGTTCTTGGCGTTGCGTAATTTGTCGTTTTCTGTGCGGCACAAGTTGTTCAGCAGTGTATTCGCTGCAGCACTTACAACATGCCCCATTACCTCCTGTGCAGGATGACCGAATTCACACACATCGACATCCTCAAAGTCATGAAGGGTAGCGAACACAAGGCCGACAAGAGTATCTTTCTGCCTAGGAAGGCTGAAAAATCGTACGGCATATTCTGGTGTCCTGAGCTTGTCCAATATAATTTCAGTAAAGAGTACAGCATTAACTACAACTGCTCGTGGAAACTTCAGGCCACCCCTTGTCATCTTCGTGATTAATCCATTCTCAGGGTCATCTAGATCGACGTCTTGCATCACAAGGCTTTCACTGCAAGATGCGCATGTCAGCTTTTTTAGAGCTGCATGGGCACAATAGCCGGCAACATAGGTTAGTGCCGGTAGCCTTGACGTTTTTTTCTCAATGTCGGAGTCGGTCACAGTGACTTGAAACTGGCCGTTTCCTGAATGTACACTTGTCTCCAACGTGTTCGCGCTCGGTGGTAGTAGAATGTCCAAATCTGGCAGGTCCAGAACCTTCTGCAAACGCAATTTGTTTTCAGATTCATATATCTGCCTTATAGACACGTGGTAATTGGCACCAGACAATTGCCGGTACTTTCCAAAGCGATCCTCTAAGCTATCAGTTTGAAATTTGTCCAAAAGAACATACTCGAAATGAAGCTCTTTGAGACAGTATATGGCAAGTTCGTGCAAGGCATGGATAGTGTGGCTGAAAGCTATGTGCGTTTCACGTGTCAAGCGGCCATTGTCATGTTCGAGGCTTCTCCAGTGATCAAGCCATTGAACTATTCTCTCTAAGAATTCTAGTTGAGGACATGACGATGAAACTATTGGACCTTGCAATTGATCTCGCAACCGCTGTCCTTTTCTTGGCGTCTTGACGTTAACAATGTTCCACCAAGTCACAATGGTGTCGACATATTGAGAGGTTTCCTTTGCATGCTGGAACGTTGCAACACTGAGAGCAGCAACAGTAGATGAGTTAAAAATCTTTAAGGCCAGTTTAACGTTCTGCCGTTCCATGTTTGAGGGGTTCAGTGCCTTCGAAGTGAGCGTTGGTGCTAGCTTCAAGAGCTCATACTTTTCAGCTTCGTGCAGCTGGCATAATACCTTGAAAGATGCTGTAAGTATCTTTGGTTCAGCCTCATCACTCTTCGGTTCAGGAAAGTACATGCATTTGCCAATGTTTCTTTGATTCAGCCAGTTATTTCTTATACACTTTAGTATGTGAACTGGGTCCACCACAAAAAACAGGGGTCGTGATGGGTCCGCAGGATGCTGGTAAACAATGCTGACACTTGCCGGCTTAGCGAAGTAGGACACGGCTTTTCTGTTTGTGGAGTTATTGTCCGAGATCACTGCGATTATTCTAAAACCAGATGCCTCTAGATAAAGAACAATCTTACGAAGGAAGTCGTGCAGCGCCTTAGCATCGATTTGTGCCACAGGAAGGATGTGTACGACATCCTTGTTTGAAGAAAGCAGGCTCTGTATCATAAATACGTGGGCAGTTTTTGCTGCAGTCGATGAATTTACCGTAGCACCAGTAACCAACCCAGCCTTGTAATAAAAGAATGATTGAAGGTGAATCTCATCAATCATTAACGTAAGTCTTTTCATGCTCTTTATACGTGCTTACAATACGCTTTGCATAGGAAAGACAGCTACATTCTTGCTGCTCCGTTTCAGGGCGTACATCGCACGATGAACACAGTCTTCTGATCGTATCAGGATGCGGCATCTTAAGCTTCATCGAACTTCTCAGGAATCTATATGCATGAGGTGAAATTGTGAACAAAAGGCTAGCAAAAACCAATAAATCGGGGGGATATCGGCCAGCATCTTTCAAAACAAGATCAACTTGACTCTTCAAGAATTTAAGCACTTCCAAATGCCATTCTTGCAACTCGCATGCGAAATGTTTTCCACTTACTTCCTCTAGCAATGTCGAAACCAATGTCAGTAGATGACGGGCCTTTTCAGAACGCTCAGTGCTGATATCCTTACGTGTCTGTTCGATCATGTGCAACACACTTTTCAAATCTCTCAAGTCGCACAGCTTTTCAGGAACTAAAACATCACCACACTTCCTCACACCCGTTTCACCAAAAAATACTTCGACGCGCAGGTCTGTGGACACGATCACCGAAGTACGGACTGCAGGAGAATTGAAGTGACAAGTCCAAAAAGAAAACCTTGGAGCCCTTGTTCAAAACTGTCCAGAAGTCCGAACACTGAAAGCTTGGCAAGGCCTTCAGCAAGTCCGCAAAGCTACCAACCAGATTTTTGGCGTCCTCTTCTGCTTGGGTTTGCTGAGAGAGCATTATTGCTTTTTGCAAATATGTGGCTTCCAAGCGCGCTCTTTTGGCAGCCGGCGCTTCTCGAACGCACACTTGCGGACGCGATAAATAGGCAGGGCAATTGGGAAACAAGCTCGGAACTGCAGTTTTCTTCAGACGGATGTTTTTCATGGCAACTTCGACCACTTTTCCTGTCTTGACGTCCGTGTAAGATGTCATCTTCAAGTAATCCGATGGCAAGAAATGCTTTTCACAGAGCTGAAATAAAAAAAAAAACAAGCCGTTACAGGTATGAATCTCGACGAAAATGTTGAATTTACAAGCGCGTCGACAGGTGCAGAGACCCATCTATTGTGCACGCGTGCACGAATGCATTGCGCACTATGCTGACGAAACCTATTCGTCTGGAAACCCAGAATAACAATAGAGAGAAGAAATACTTACCACTGTGTACTTCGTTGGCGAGGAGTCCTTCCGAGGAACTGCTCTCGTCCATGCTTCCCGAGTGGCTCGGTCAGATGGGAACTTGTGCACTCGGACACTTTGTCCTCCGTCATAATTGGACTTGCAGTTTGGTGCGCAACAACAGCCAGGCATCGTTGCGCTTCCGTGTACGACGAAGCACGCACAATCGAAGAAAAGCAATCGCGTTCACGGTGCAGCATGCCCCACCAAAGCCACCAAGCAAATGCTCCACGCGTTGCCGCTCTAGCGTTGCAGCCACGGAGAAAATTTGTTTTCAGAACGCGCGCCGCGTTCTAGAAACTCAGCGCTCCCCCATCCACCGCTACCATCCGACTCTCGTGACGTATTGACAGGGGAGAGGAGGTGATGCGGTGGCCTTACATTTTTTTCTAGGTGGCTTTGGCCAGGTCCTGCTGCGACTGGGGACAGCAATACCGGTGAGTCATTTAACATCAATCGCTTAACTTCAATCGCTATGTGATATATTCGTCTCGTTAACTTACAGGCGGAGGCAAGTTGGCGAACTAGATGCTGCATTACGTATGGGCAGTCAGGACCCTCCGTAGCTGTTTCCGAAATAAACTTTCAGTTATGAGGCCATCATTATACACACATTCACGAAAGAGGTATCAGAACGCGCGTCACATTTTTCATCTCGTTGTAGCCGTAGCCATGGGTGACTGAGTAGCCTTATCAATGTATGTTTTTTTCAAGTCCGCCGGCAACTTCTTTCGTTCACAGAACTGAATAACCCTTTGATAAACTAAAGCTAATGTACTGAATTAAATGTATTAAACAGTTGCGGGCATGATAATTCACCCATATTTCGTACCTGTTAGTTCCAAATGTTCTTGCTTTCCAGTTTGGGTTACCTCAGGACATTTTTGCAGTAGTGAAGCGGTGCATCACGTTCATGCACGAAAAGAATGCATCATTTCTAATAGCTTCATTTTTTTCATCTATTTGCTTGTGAAACCAGCAGTGTGATTCCTTCTAGTGTATAAACAAGCGCACAAATGTTCTCATTTGTGATCTCAATGATACTTAAGCTGTTGACATGCATTGTAGTTACGCAGACATCAATTTTACGGAGAGTAACAATATTTATTTACCATGCTTGTACATTTGCATGTGTTCTGTAGTCACAAACCATTACAATATATATGTCGCACCTTTTCGCATTTTATCTTGCAAAATTGTGCTTGTTCAATTTCTGATGCAGTCAAAATTTTTGTTCCAGACATGCAGTAATGACATGCACTACTATGACATGCACTATTATGCTTCAGAACGCACCGTATAGCTCTGCTAGCCGACATTGAAAAAGCATTCCTTGAAATCTCAATAGCAGAGAAGGATAGAGATGCCTTTCGATTCCTCTGGTTTGTAAAAAAAAGCACTGCGTTTCTCCGAAGAGGAGATTCAAGAGTGGAGGATGACGCGAGTGCCATTCGGAGCACAATGTAGGCCATTCCAACTGACGGCAACTATACTCCATCACCTAAAGAATATGCCTTCAAGCAAAGCCAGTACCGCGAAACTTCTCAGCGAGTCATTCTACGTAATGATTTAGTGGTTGGAGCAGAGTCAGATGAAGAAGCATTTCACATCTGCCGCGAAGCCAAAGAGATTATGCAGGAGGCAGGAATGACGCTAAGGAAATGGGCGACCAACTCAGATGGTCTGATTACCGCACTGGAGCATGAGGAACAGTCGGGAGGCAAAGAACTGGCTGTCCTCCAAGAGAAAAGTGTGAAGGTACTTGGAATCACATGGAATCCGTACAGGGATACTTTCACTTTTTCTTTGAGGGGCCTTCTCGAATTTATGAAAGAAAAAGATGACACCAAGCGGTTCGTTCTTCAAGCTGCTTCACGGATATTCGACCCAATCGGATTTGTTGCGCCGTTCACCATTGCCATTAAGATCTTCCAGAAATTGTGTACACGTGGAATAGGCTGAGATGAGCAGCTACCTCAGGATTTGCAAGAATGGCATGAATGGGTGAGCCAAATACCAGTCTTGCAGAATATTTCCATACCAGGTTATCTTGGCAGCGGAACCAAATCGCCCCGAGTGATGCAGGCTCAGGTATTTTGCGACGCAAGCCCTTCGGCATATGGTGCAGCGCTCTACATCTTACCGAGCTGCTCAGCGAGGCCTGAGTTGATCGCAAAAGCACGTGTGGCACCTATCAAGACAATGACACTGCCACGGCTGGAGTTTCTAGGAGCCTTGATCAGAGCAAGGCTACTTAATTACGTCTCAAGTGCCTTCACTGACTTTGAGATCCACTGGACAATGTGGTCGCATTCCATAATTACCTTGTCATGGATAAAAGGTGACGCAATGAAGTGGAAGCAATTTGTGTCGAACAGAGTGAAACAGATCAGGAAGAAAAACGATCCTTCTATGTGGAAGTATTGTCCAGAACAGCCAAATCCTGCTGACCAACTGACACGTGGAGTTTCAATGGACAAGTTATTGTATAACCGTACGTGGCTGCATAGACCAGACTCGCTAGGCGAGTCAGAAGATAGATGGCCACTACAACCCCCAGAACGTATCAGCAGCGACGACAGAATAATCTGTGAAATGACTGTCGTTCACGTTGCGATCTCCAGTGCGACAAAGTCGACATCGATTCTGTACATTGACAGCTACAGCAGAATCGAAAAGCTGCTCAGGGTCACGGCAAAATTTATCAAACACTGCCGATTCAAAAACAGAGCACACACTGGTTTTCTAGTAGCCGAAGAGATCACTGAAGCAGAAAAATATTGGATCAGACATGTACAGCAGCAAGCCTTCAGCGAAGATATAAGTTCGACTTCAACAGGTATATCAGCAAAGACAACCTCTCGCATCAAAGACCTCAACCCGTTCTTGGATGCCGACAGCATCCTCCGTGTGGGCGGGCGCCTGTTGCACCTTGACGCATCTGAGGAGGTAGAACACCCAGTCATCCTCCCGCACGATCATCATTTTTCTACGTTACTGACAATGCGAGCACACTGCGAAATACTACACGGAAGCGTAAGAGACACCCTGTCACAGTTGCGAGAGCACTATTGTGTCTGCCGGGCAAGAACATTAGTGAAGAAAATCATACACGGCTGCTATAAGTGCAGACATTTCAGAATTGGTCCTGGCGAAGCTCCAACTGCTCCTATAGCACGTCATTGTTTAAGGCCGACGAACCCATTCGAAGTCACTGGAGTTGACTTCGCAGGACCACTATTTGTTGTGACTCAAGCCGGAGAAACAAAACATTACATGGCGCTCTTCGTATGTGCCACATCATGAGCAGTGCACCAGGAACTGGCTTTCAGCATGACCTCATAAGCATTCCTCATGCCTTTACGACGCTTTGTAGCGCGAAGGGGTCTAAGTCGCGTTATCAATTCAGGCAACGCAAGAACATTTAAGAAGACGTTAAAAGAGTTAGAGAAGCTTTACAAGTTGCTTTACCAAGAGAACGTAACGGCATACTTGAACCAGAAGAGTATCACTTGGAAGATTATTCTTCCCAGCGCACCATGGTGGGGCGGCTGGTGGGAGGGTCTGGTCAGGACGATCAAGCTTCCGCTGAGAAAGGTTCTCGGCAAAGCTCGACTTAACATTGAAGAACTGACGTCTGTGCTTACGGAAGTAGAAGCAGTCGTGAACTGGAGGCCTCTCAACTACGTTGGGTCGGACAGCGAAGAACCTGGTGCATTAACACCAGCAGATCTCCCCATAGGACGGAGACTAATGACGCTACCACAGGGCAGCAACGACGTGTCAGTGGATTTTACGCCCACGGAAGCTGTCCGACGACACGCCTACAGGAAACGCTTAACTAAGAACTATGGAAGATGTGGACGAAAGAATATCTGCTGCAACTTCGATCAGCGCACTTTTCCCGTGGGAGACCCACCAACGAAATAAAGACAGGAGATATCGTCATAGCCCACGCCGAGAAATTACCTCGACAAATTTGGAAGGGCTCTTGAAGTCTACAAGGGTGTTGATGGCCATGTCCGCTCTTGCAAGATTCAACAACAGCAAGGAGTTATTACCACCAGACCAATACAAAAACTTTATTCGCTCGAGGTGAACGAGTGATTTGGCGGCCGGGAGTGTGTTGAATCTCAGCACAGTCCCCGATCGAAGAAGAACGAGCACCTCCTTCCTGGAGGGAGCGCGTGCTCACGAGCACGTGCAGCCAGGGGCTACCTGAATGGAAAAGAATAAAAAAAGAATGCCTTATGCTTTGAACTTCACTTCTAGTCAGTAAACCGTACGTCATGTTAAACATCGGTCTTCTCGGCGTGCGATTTTCCGCTGCTTTTCTTTCGTAATCCAGTACATTAATTCATAACACGAACATGACCATGTGCCATGCCTTCTTTAAAGGTGCTTCTTACCGCTCCCTGTCCATTCCAGTGAACTTGCGAGAATCTATCATCAAAAAGCTCATAGACCATAGAAAGCGTCATGACATTAGCGGGGGCGGGCGGGCGTCTCGGTGCACGTTTTCTGCTACTCACCGAGCATAGCTGTCCCGATGCCGTAGCAGAGATCTTCCTCGCGTCTGTGCTGGCTGCATACCCGAGTTGTAGCCGACAGCTGTTTGCCGGTTCTAAGTTTCGCTAGCCAAGCTTCACGCACCTTCATGTCCTCCGGCTACGTGCGAATAAGGCTGACACCAGGCTCCGTCGCGTACATCCGGCACTGCGGCACCGAGCAGTAGCCTACCATGCTGCACGCCTCCAAAAGCAGCCACTGCCTATTATAGTGATTTCAAATGCTGTCAAGCAGATACCAAATGCGGGAAAACCTCACCACATAATCAGAACGGCAGTGCAGCTGGGGCTTTAAACTTTCGTTTTCCGTTCGCTTCGGCGCTTCCGAAGCAGCCGACGCGGCCACTGTGTCCACGTGATCCCTCATGCCACGTAACGCCGACGGTGGCGCCAGCTTTTCCAGTGGTGGAGTCCGATTCCAATATTCAAGAAGCAAAAAACAAAAGCCCACAGATTTTTTCTCTCGCGCCCGCTCTTACTCGCGCCTGCGCACAAACGGCTGGCGATCCCTCAAATGATCCTCTCGTCGCGCCGCCACCATCGGAGAGACGCGGTGCATTCTGGGTGCCGGCGCATATTGCAGCATGTCGCATCTCGCGCTGGCTGCTGCCGCGGATCGCCGACGGACGCCGCATACGCCGTCCGCGCCTCGCGTCGGTGACTATCGACCTTTTTCGCGGAGCAGTTCGTTCTAAAGAAACGAGATGGCGCTTTCGGCGACAGCGCACGAATACGAAAACATTACCGCTTCCACCTCACTTTTGTGTGATCAGCTGTCGTCACTGGAACTGTGCAGCAATCATGACAGACTGAATCATGTGGATTGAATAGGTGTGCAGTAGTTCGCTGCAAAAATAGTGACTGGCATATGGGTGTCTTGCGCTGGAGCTTGAGGTATAGCAGCGGCGCCTAGTGGCGGCGCGCGAAACGTTATCTGGGTAGTACCAGCTTGGGTAGTATTGAGCCCTGGCCGTGGCGAAGCAAGTTTCTAGCCCGAGTATTGCGTCGATTCGCACTTTTTTCTACCCTGTTGCGAGTGCCAAAAAGCGAGTCACTTCTCACAGACCACGCCGACCACGCTGCGAGCTCGCCGCAGCCTATAGTTTAACGAAAACGGACTCTCCGTGAGACGTAATGCTGGAAGCAAAAGGAAACGGCGACGCCGTTCCGGAGAGACCTAGCTCAGCCTCGAAAAAGCGTCACCGTAGTTACTTCTGCGTCGTGGGCTGCCATGAAGGCCTGAATCCCAACATCAGATTCTACCGTTTTATTTCAAGGCCTCACGAAGCAGATCGAGCGCCGGGAGCGCTGGATAACTGCAGTTCGTCGCTCTGGGTAAGCGAAACTTCGCGCCATGCTGACTGTTTCGCATGTCTTGAAGCTTGCTTCATTATCTGCGTTATAAAATTCGGTCTTTTGCACCTACAGTCCCGACGGCAGACCGACATAGCAGCAGGCATGACTGGTGATTCACGATTAGAGACTCGGCCACAGCGACAATTAACAATTCGACCGGTGCGAAGTGGTGAAGTAACCAGGCCTGTGCAAATTAGCACAAATGGTCGGGCTGATTCGGTGACAATTCACTACCCCACTACGAGCAGCACAGCAAGGTAGTATTGATTGCAGCACATCTATGTTAGAGCGCTGTTATTAAAAGCTACATCAAGCGAGCAGCGCACGAGCTCGCGCTGCAGTGCGATTCGCACGTACGTTACTGCGAGCTCATATGCATTGCATCAGTTATTTATCAGTTGCTGAAAGGACAGATTGCCGCTACTACAGTGCAGGCATAACTACTCGTCTAGCGGCGTGCAGTCAACAAAGATTGCAGCAGGCCCACCGTTACGCGGCATGTCGAAAGACCGCTGCCGTCGCGGTGCGTGCGATCGTGCGCTCGAGCAGTTCGTACATCGCGGCGTGCTGAAAGGCCGCTGCCGTCGCGGCGCGTACCATCGACGATCCGTCGTGCACTCGAGCTGTTCCGTACACATGATGTCTGCTTATCGCTGCTGTGAATTCATTTACAGCAATCATTTCCTCGCTTTTGTGCGCCTGAATCTAGCAGCGTGCAAACCTTACCTGAAGTTCAACTTCGCACGCGACTCGCTTCACTTGCGATTGACAACGCGCTAAAACTTTGCCGCTTATTTCTTGAACGGCGTACACGTATTCGGCGTTGCATAATTTGTTGCCTTTACGCAGCGTGCCACCCCTGAAAAAATCTTCGGCGCCCGATATTCGCTGCATGCAGTGGTACAACAAAAGCGAAAGTGGCGGGTCCATAATGTAAACGTGCTTTCCGAAGCAGACGACCGAGCTTGGTACTACCCAGTTCAGGACAGAGGGCGCTTTTTAGCTCCATTTTCGCAGCGCCCCCTGGGCAATGCAAGAGCCCCATTAAGGAATAGAACGAATCTGTGCGGTCCGGTCTCGTGGACCGTTGCTGCAACTGCCCGTACGTATTACCGGCACTTCGAGACGTACGGCTTTTGCCGAGGATACAGAAATTTGCTCATGCGCCAGCGTTTTGTCGCTAAACTTCAAAGAAAATGCTTCAGCCCCGGAACGTCGGCAAGAGTGAGTACGGCTCGTTAAACAATGACAAAGGACATAGGCGGAAAGTTTGCATTCTTCTGGGGAGGGGGAGGCCTCGACCAGCTTTCCGAAACCACACGCACGCACGCACGCACGCACGCACGCACACACACACACACACACACACACACGCACACACACACACACACACACACACACACACACACACACACACACACACACACACACACACACACACACACACACACACACACACACACATATATATATATATATATATATATATATATATATATATATATATATATATGATCACCATCAGCGTGGCTACACCCACTGCAGGGCAAAGGCCTCTCCCATACTTCTCCAACTACCCCGGTCATGTGCTAATTGTAGCCCTTTTTGTAAGCCTCCAGGTTTCTGCCCGGTAGGTGAGCACTGGTAAGACACAGCTGTTATACACTTTTCTCTTGAGGGATAATGACAACTTGCTGTTCATGATCTGAGAATGCCTGCCAAAAGCACCCCAACAAGTTGTTGACAAAGGGCAGTACCTGCGGTCGCTGTGGTGGTGCGCACTCACAGTGCCAGTTCTCTCAAGCACAATGGTTCACGTGCGGGAAAACTGGGCACTTGGCACGGGTATGCCGAAGGGGGAGTAAGAACAGCAAACAGCAGCAGCAGCAGCAGCCTAGTTCAAGCCCAGGTACCACGCAAGCTCGCGGCCGGGGTCGCCGTCGTAACGGTACGCGGCGGGGGCGTGCGGCAGCAGGCTCGAGTTATTCCGCGGCCAGGCTCCACGTTGTGGCCGAGGATTCGCTGATTTTCGACATGTGGAACACAGGCTTTGCACCGTCGTCTGTGCCGCCGTACATGCTGACCGTCGAAAGCTGCGGGCAACCCATTTCCATGGAGCTGGACACAGGGGCCAGCGTGTCGGTCATGGCCGGGAAACTGTTCAGGCGTACCTTCCCCGGCGTGTCCGTCGAGGCTTCGGGCGTGATGATGCGCAGCTACTCCGGGCAGCTCCACCAGGTCGGGTCAGGCACAGGTCAGCGATCGCTTTTGCGACAGGGAGGACACCCTTCCCCTTTACTTAACCAAGGGGTCGTCGCCGACGCTGCTGGGCCGAAACTGGATTCATGCACTGGGCGTTTGTCTGCCAGAGTACCAAGAAGCCAGCCTGCATGTGGTGAAAGACGTCCCCAGCCTCCTGAGCGAGTTCAAGTCCCTGTTTCAGCCAGGGATGGGAACATTTGCGGCACGGCGGCTGGCATCTATGTACCTGAGGGAGCCCGTCGTCCTGATCGTTGATGCGTCGCCATACGAAGTGGGAGCCGTCCTGGCGCACCGGGACAAGGATGGCCAGGAACGCCCTATGTCGTTTGCTTGTCGTCGGCTTCATGCTGCAGAGAAACGCTACAGCCAGTTGGACAAGGAAGGCCTGGCCCTCAAGTACGGTGTCGAACGTTTCCACCAGTATCTGCGGGACCGGAAGTTTGAGGCCGTTACGAACCACAAGCCCCTGTTGGGGCTTGCAGTTCAGTGCAGTTCCTGTGCAGGCATCACCTCGAGTGGTACGCTGGACCTTGAGGCTGGCAGCTTAGTTACCAGCTGGTTTACAGTCCGGGAAAGGACCTGGGACCTGCTGATGCCCTGATCAGCCTGCCCTTGCCAGAGGTGCTTGATGCTGCTCCAGAACCTACTGAAGCGTTCATGCTGGAGCACGCGTACCTAGAGGTACTCACCAGATCTGCGGTATCGCAAGCGACCAGCCGGCACCCAGTCCTGTCTCAGGTTGTCAAGGCGGTGTCCCGTGGGGAGGAATTGGTTGAGCAGGCCTATAGACACAAGGCCGCCGAGCTGAGCTTGCAGCAGGGCTGCCTACTGTGGGGTTCCAGGCTGGTGATCCCACAAAGTCTCCGGTCCAGGGTCCTGCAGTTGCTGCACGCGGGTCATCATGGCGTGGAAAAGACCAAGATGGTGGCCCGGTCCCATGTATGGTGGCCTGGACCAGGACATCGCTCACACGGTGCAGAGCTGCCAAATCTGCCTGGAGAATCAGCGGGCCTCACGTCATGTTGAAATTAACTTCTGGCCGTTCCCACAGAGACCTTGGTCCCGCCTACATGTGGATTTTGGGGAGGCCCTTCAAGGGCCATTACTTCCTTGTGGTGGTGGATGCCTTTTCGAAGTGGGTGGAGGTTCTACCTCTCACCACTCCATCAGCAGGCGCGACCATTGCAGCGCTACGACAGGTCTTCGCCGCCCAGGGATTACCAGACGTCATTGTGTCCGACAATGGTCCTGCTTTCGTCAGCACAAGAGTACCTGGCTTGGCTGACGAAGGACGGAATCTGCCGGATGATGGTTCCGCCGTACCACCCTGTTTCAAACGGTGCAGCCAAGCGGGTGGTGCAAACCATCAAGGACAAGCTCCAGAAGAGCCAGACTGGGGATTTCCGGACGTAGATTGCCCGGATACTGTTCCAGTACCAGACCACGCCCCACGATGTCACGGGCCATGCTCTCTGTGAGCTTCTACTGGGTCGGATGGCCAAGACACCCTTGAACGTCTTGCATCCGGACCTCCGATCCACAGTGCTCCTGAAGCAGAAGCTGGCTGCTGACCGAGTGTGACGTCCCGGGCCTTTGCCGGAGCCGGGAGCTCCAGTTTCGCCAGGAACTTCCGTCCTGACCCACCCTGGTCAGCCGGACAGGCGGTGTCTCCTGCCAGCGCCTCATCGCTGCTCGTCTGCATACCAGATGGGGCCACGTGGCACAGACACGCCGACCATGTTAGGCCTCGCCTCGGAACCTGGCCAGCACCCTCGACTGTCAATTAAGAGTTCCAGCCCGCAGAAGGACTAGCGGCAACACCAGTCGCTTCCAGCGGAGCACCGTCCACCTCGGAGGCGGCAAGCGTCGCCAGTGGTGCGGCGCCCGTTGGACCGGTGTCAAGTCCGGCACCACTCCCAAGGCCGACCACTGCGGACCCTCCGGACGGAGCGAGGCTGGCTCAGGCAGCACCCGGCGCTGCCACACCCGGCACGTTAACACCAGCGCCCAGGCGGTGTACTCGGCCACGGAGGCCGCCGGACCGTTACTCGCCTGGATAACAGGCACCGTCGACTAAGGTGGGGCGGCGGCAGAGCCTCATGCTCTGAACGTGGTCGTTTGTTTCTTTCAGCTAACAAACGAACTGGGGGTAAGGGGGTGTAACAAGCATGTGACGCCCCCTCGGGCATAATCTCTGTTGGCCCGCCGGACTCGGTGGCCTGTCAGGCTCGGTAAGCAACATTGGTCACCGCACCAATAACAACCGACGAGCACAGCTGCTCGGCGGTCAGTCATCGTTGATCACCACCACGCTGCGGAGCGTCTGTCTATCGGAGGGCGCATGGAGCCCTCCCTCGTTCACGAACCCGGGCCGATCGTGACAATCTTCAGCAGCGTTATTGATCACCAACCCTGGAATTCTACGGCAGACATGCGTTATCTTTGTCTCGAGCTAATCTGACGTCCATCTCGATGATATAAGCACGATCTTTCACATAGCCCCAAGAAAAGAAATCGAGTGTAGAGGTCAGGTGACCTAGCCGGCCAATTTACACGCTCGTGCATTCTAATCTATTGCGCATGAAAAGTCGCATCCAGCCAGCTTCGTGCTCGGCGCTGCTGTGTGCTCGCGCCCCATCATGCTGATATCACAGCAGTGGAAGGCAAAACAGCGGGACTTCACTGAGAAACTCATTCTCTACTCGTTGAAGAACTTCGTCCACGTAACGCTGTCCAGTAAGATTGTGCTCGAAGGTGGGACCGATTATCGGACCGGTGTAAATTCCGCACCACACATGGAACGCCCACTGGTACTGTTGCCGTGTACGCTTTACCCACTGTGTAGAATCCAACACCAAAAGTGTGCATTATGCAAATTTACCTGGGGGTTTCTGCAAATACTGGCTTCATCTGTGCACATGATGTTGCTCAAGAAGTCCGGTGACTCATCGGCTTTTGTGATGACCCAGTTTAAGAAACCTAGACAATTCTGCCGGTCACTATCTTCTAAGCATTGGTGCCGGTTAAGGTAGTACGGGTGAAAGGCCAAGTGATTTATAATCCTCCAAATTGACGACGTGGAAATTGGTACCTGGGCGGCCACGTCTCGCAGCATGACGGTTTGAGGCCATAAATGCTAGAACATCAGTGCGTAGACTAGGACTCAAAGATGGAGTTCTCCACCGCTGTTGCTTGAAGCTGCCAATTTGTCTCAGGTTTTCATAATTTCTGATGATAGTCGGTGCGTTTGGTCTACCGCCACACTTCCATGACTGATATATATATATATGTATATGCGGCCTTCCTCTTGTTGCCATTTGCAGATCCCAAGACAAGGACCATGTATTTCTTCTGATAATTAGAGAAAGACGTGGCGACTGGGACGAGACAAAAGGCACCTTCAAACCTTTGCACAGACGTTGTCAATTCGCTTTTGTGGTGATAGGTTTTGTCTTTTTGACAAAAAAAAAAAGGTAAGGTCCGTGCACTTTATTTACGCTAAGACAACAGCTATCGCAACTTGTTTCCAACTAACACCAAACGTTACGTGTTACCGTAGACAAAGAAATATAACAAGAGGGGACACTCGGCGCAACGTGGCAACAAGAAATACGTCACGCTATAGTATTAACGCCGACCGTTTGCTGCCGCGAGCATTGAAAAAAAGAATGTGAAATGAGATTGACCGTTCTTGTTTCATTCTTTTTATTCTTTCCCGGCAAAAGCGAAAATATCTGCGCACAAATTAAATTAAATTTTGTGGCTTATTTCCGTTGCCTAGCGACAGGCGAATGACGGGCCATGTACATGCGTCATTCGTCAGACACACCGCCGAAGCGAGGGAGACCGGCCGCGCATCATAGCCTTGGCCTGTTCGGTCACCCGTATGCCTGTTTTTCTATTTTTGTATTTAGCCTGGTTTGGTGCGCTCCCGGCGAATTCTTGGCTTCCTTCTCAACTTCGACATGGCACCACTGCACTATTGGACTACAGCAAGGTGAGAAATTTTGATCAATCAAAGATCTGATCAAGAAACGCCAATGTATGAAAGCCTCTAACCCTACAGCTTGAATAGAACTGGCAGAACTTTCCAAGTTAATCAACACGCGTAAGACAGCTGACATAAGGAAGTATTATATGGATAGAATTGAACATGCTCTGAGGAACGGATGAAGCCTAAAAGCAGTGAAGAAGAAACTAGGAATATGCAAGAATCAGATGTATGCGTTAAGAGACAAAGCCAGCAATATCATTACTAATAATGATGAGATAGTTCAAGTGGCTGAGGAGTTCTATAGAGATTTGTACAGTACCAGTGGCACCCACGACGATAATACAAGAGAGAATAGTTTAGAGGAATTTGAAATCCCACAAGTGACGCCGGAAGAAGTAAAGAAGGCCTTGGGAGCTATACAAAGGGGCAAGGCAGCTAGGGAGGATCAGGTAAGAGCAGATTTGTTGAAGGATGCTAGGCAGATTGTTCTAGAAAAACTGGCCACCCTGTATACGCAATGCGTCATGACCTCGAGCGTACCGGAATCTTGGGAGAACGCTAACGTAATAATCCTAATCCATAAGACAGGGGACGCCAAATACTTGAAAAATTATAGACCGGTCAGCTTACTGTCCGTCGCCTACAAAGTATTCACTAAGGTAATCGCAAATAGAATCAGGAAAACCTTAGACTTCTGTCAACCAAAGGACCAGGCAGGATTCCCTAAAGGCTACTCAACAATAGACCACATTCACACTATTAATCAGGTGATAGAGAAATGTGCGGAATATAACCAACCCTTATATATAGCTTTCATTGATTACGAGAAAGTGTTTGATTCTGTCGAAACCTCAGCAGTCATGGAGGCATTGCGGAATCAGGGTGTAGACGAGCCGTATGTAAAAATACTGAAAGATATCTATAGCGGCTCTGCAGCCACCGATGTCCTCCATAAAGAAAGCAACAAAATCCCAATAACGAAAGGCGTCAGGCAGGGAGATACGATCTCTCCAATGCTATTCACAGCGTGTTTACAGGAGGTATTCAGAGACCTGGATTTGGAAAAATTGGGGATAAAAGTTATAGGAGAATACCTTAGTAACTTGCGATTCGCTAATGATATTGCCTTGCTTAGTAACTCAGCGGACCAATTTCAATGCATGCTCACTGACCTGGAGAGGCAAAGCACAAGGGTGGGTCTAAAAATTAATCTGCAGAAAACTAAAGTAATGTTTAACAGTTTCGGAAGAGAACAGCAGCTTACGATAGGTAGCGAGGCACTGGAAGTGGTAAGGGAATACATCTACTTAGGACAGGTAGTGACCGCAGATCGGGATCATGAGACTGAAATAATCAGAAGAATAAGAATGGGCTGGGGTGCGTTTGGCAGGCATTCTCAGATCGTGAACAGCAGGTTGTCATTATCCCTCAAGAGAAAAGTGTATAATAGCTGTGTCTTACCAGTACTCACCTAGGGGCAGAAACCTGGAGGCTTACGAAAAGGGTTCTACTCAAATTGAGGACGACGCAACGAGCTATGGAAAGAAGAATGATAGGTGTAACGTTAAGGGATAAGAAAAGAGCAGATTGGGTGAGGGAACAAACGCGAGTTAATGACATCCAAGTTGAAATCAAGAAAAAGAAATGGATATAGGCACGACATGTAATGAGGAGAGAAGATAACCGATGGTCATTAAGGGTTACGGACTGGATTCCAAGGGAAGGGAAGCGTAGCAGGGGACGGCAGAAGGTTAGGTGGGCGGATGAGATTAAGAAGTTTGCAGGGACAACATGGCCACAATGAGTACATGACCGGGGTAGTTGGAGAAATATGGGAGAGGACTTTGCCCTGCAGTGGGCGTAACCAGGCTGATGATGATGGTGATGACTTGTCGAAAAGGCAACGAGCGATTGCCAAGAGTGATAACACGGGAGTGTGTTGCTCGCGCCGGCAGAACGCGCAAAAGATAACGCCAAGGAGCTCGCACGCCAGGAACTAGTAACTCAAAATTCTGTCTTATGAACGGCCCACACGCATTAGTCCTGAGTGCGAGTAGAAGGAATTCTGCGAGCGTCCAGCATGGTCTAGTTGAGGGCATGTGTTGTGGTTGCCTCTGTGTATTCGTAGCGTACTATCGCGTCGGTTGTAGCCAAGTTCTGGAAACGCGCAGTAGCCGGTGTATTCGTGCTATTAAAATGCAGGAAATAAAGCCCGGGAAGAGGGGAATGCTTGGAAGTAGAATGTTTTCGTGTTATGTACGGTACTGTTTGGGATGAGTCGGGTATTTTCTACGCCGTGTGTGTAAAAGCGAACTGCTTTTGTTTGTAATGCCGCTCATTCCCCACTTTCGCACGCTTCGCCTCTACACGCATTATTCTTACATGTTAATACCAAAATGACACGTGCTTGTAATTTGATATTTTAAGCTGACGTCGTCTGGTGGAGGTTCCTACGGGAACTACTGCTGCTTACCTGGTGCCACAACGTTGGATGAATGCACGAAAAGCCCGCAACGAGCATTTGTATCGAATAAAATAAACATTTCCTCTTTTCACAACGCGTCTTCCGTCTTTATGGAATTGTACGTGGCACATATTCGATGGAGGCTTGTAAAGATCGTTCGCAATCGATGTTACTTAACTATAAAACGATTTCGCACGAAGACCGCGCGCGGTTGAGCTGTAGAAGAAAAAAAGACGTAAACCAGCGCAGCCGGCGTGACGCGTACCAACTACTATTCAAAACGCGCGTGCACAAAACCGAAACCGGAAGTGTGGTTCAGGTATTAACGCCGACGGCTTGGTGCGTTGCAGTCAATTCGGCCACTGGGCTTTATAGGAGTGCCCGCTCTTGTTTTATTCATTTCTCTATGCTGTTACTTCAGCCGGGGTGCGGCAGATAACGCACTAGCTCGATCGCGATGTCTTTCTTTATTTCCTTTATTTCGTTCTGGATAACGCAGCGGAGCCTGTTCGAGGGCGCCGTTTTATGATCCGGGTGGGAACGCAGGGAGTTGATATTTCCGACAAGGAAATTGCGTTCCTGGACAGTAATGGCGTGCGCATGCGTAGAGTGTGATTTATCTTTCGTATTTTTGTATCTTTCATACGTTTCATAAGTTTATTAGATAATTCCGCCAAGCGCCTCACTGCCACGTCTGTAGACGTAAAAGATCTGTATTATTCGCTCCCTCATGAACAGTTGCTTGTTTGTGTGGAAGACAGCATCGATTGCTTTGGGTCTGTCGCGTTTCAAAATGCTGCTGGTGTATCAGTGGCAGGGTTCATGGAACTATTACATTTTATCTAAACTCGACCTATGCGGGATGGAATTATGGTGTATATTTACAGAAACGCGGTGTTTGCATAGGGTCTTGCCTAGCGCCGGTTCTTACGACTTCTTTTTGGCTCACCGTGACAGGACGGTAGCCACCCATCTACAAGATTTTAAGGTTTTAAAGGTGTTCAGATTTGTTGATGATTTTTTAAAATTTTAACAGACAACAGCGTAGCTAGCGTTGGACAGGACATCACATCACATTTTACGCACTGTTTTAAGCCACACGATTTGACCCATGAACTACCGGCTGATAAAAACTTGCAATTTTTAGATTTAAAGTTAATTTTCGCAGAAAACCACATAAGCTGGTATTGCCACCCTAGGGCTAACAAACCACTCCTTTCGTATTCATCCTCCCACTCGAAGCTTGTTAAACGGGCAATTGTGAACATGTGCTTCACCAATGCCATGAAAAAAATAATTTCCTGTCATGTTACACTCTAAAACAAAATTACAGCCTTTGGGTTGTATCTTGCCAAACAACGATAAAGGTCATCTGTCTTGTCCGCATTTCCTTTCTTTAAAGCTGCGAGCCCGGTACTTCCCAGTAACGAACGGCAACCGCGTTGTCAGCATGACGTAGGATTCCGGACAGGAAAGCAGCGGGCGCGGCGTTTTCGAGAAAGGAAACGCAAGCAAAGCAAAGGACAATTATTGTTGTGTGGCAGATTTGGGTGTACTTTTGTCTAAAAGTGTACCCATCAGCCTGAGCGAGCAAGCCAGTCGGCTTTCTGTGGCTAGTTATCCCAAAGATGCGCTTGTTTCCGTGGCGGAAGGCTTGGTGAAGCGCAAGAAGAGCCGCGGCGAACAATCCACCGGAAGGGAAAAGACGGCGGTGGGTCCGTACATGCACGGTATCTTCCATAGGCTGAAGGGGGTTGCCAATAAGGCAAGTGTGAAGTTGACATTCTCTGCCCCAGGCAAGCTATCAGAGTTGTGTAAGCTGACGGAGCCTTTACTCAAACGATCAAGGGGATGTAAAGTGAAGCATAGAAACAAGTTTGTGGAGTGCTCGCAAGGGGTGGTTTAACGTATTTCGCTAACATGTGTTTTCGATAGAATAAGCGCCAAAATTGACGGCACACAAGAAGAAATACAGACAGGACAAGGCGCTACTTGCAACTGTTTATTGAAATGACAAGTGGCTGATTATATAGTCATGAGGAGAGGAGAACGAAAAAAGAGGGACACTGAATATGTGACTGCGCACGTGCGAGAACACTGAAGATAAAGGGAAGCACGCTTAATCTAAATATAAAACTTATCTAAAAACATGCTTTCATTCGTGTATATATTCAAAGACGGGGTACTGACACAGTTGTGCCCTCTTTTCTTAATCTCGTTGGCCTCCAATAATTCACGCGCAACAGAATCTTTACTTTTATACATGATTGTCGTATCATGAAGCCTCGCTTCACATACCCGTTCATCCTCATTTCCGCAGGCCTTGCAATGAAGCGGCAAGTTAGAACCATATCCATTTTTCAATGAAAGCTTATGCTCCCGCAGGCGTTCATTAATACATCGGCCAGTTCGGCCGATATACTCTTTTCCACACTTCAGTGGAATGTGGTATACTACCCCTTCTTCACACTTAACAAAAGGGTTCGTATGTTTAATAGAACACCCTACTTTTTTAGAGTCATCCGGACCATTCCGGTCCTATCATCCATTCGATAGGATGCTTGTTTTCAATAGATGTTGTTGACCTTTTTTATTCTATTCCGCAAAAAGAATTGTTAGCTGCCGTCCTGAGCTGCATTGAGATGAACGGGCAGGTATCCTTTCAGAATACCGCAGGAATTTCCGTGGATAACTTCATGGCACTCTTGGAGTTTTATTTGTGCTCAACAGCTGTGTGTATTCAAGGCCACTTTTATGTGCAAAAGAATGGAATTTGTATTGGCTCGTGTGTGGCTCCCGTACTTTGCAACATTTTCCTTGCGGGCAATGACAGAGCGCTATCGAAGGTGTTTGACGGAGGCAAAGTGCTCAAGGTTTTTAGGTATGTTGACGATTCTTTAATTTTACTGAGGGAACGATCTCCCATGACTTACTCGCATACTGTGCAGGGCATTTTAGCCGATTTTAAACAGCAAGGAAAAGGCTTAGATTTTACTTTCGAACTAGCTAAGGATAACAGCTTGCAGTTTTTAGATCTTGACCTAACCCTTACTGACGAAGGCTCCTGCTGGATGTACCGACCCCATGCCCGCAAAGAATTGTTGCCGTATGAGTCTGCACACTCCAAGACTGTTAAACGAGCAATTGCCACTATGTGCCTCGAATCCGCGCTGAAAAAATCGTGCTGTCATAAGGCACAAGCAAGCTTTGACGACCAGATTTTGAAGTTGAGGAAGGCTGGCTTTCCTTGCTTGGTTTTAAGCGCAGTTTCGGAGGCGTTATTGAAAAAACTGAAAAAAGAAAGAAAAAGAAGTGAAGAAGGTCAAACAGTCGAAAAGAAAGCTAAATCGGTGGTGATTCCATATTCTCATGAAGTGGCGCATAATCTGAAACACGTCGCCGTGAAATACAAAATTCCTGTGGTTTTTTCCGCGCCGCGAAAGCTTGCTACTTTGTGCCGCCTGATTGGTCCGGATGACTCTAAAAAAGTAGGGTGTTCTATTAAACATACGAACCCTTTTGTTAAGTGTGAAGAAGGGGTAGTATACCACATTCCACTGAAGTGTGGAAAAGAGTATATCGGCCAAACTGGCCGATGTATTAATGAACGCCTGCGGGAGCATAAGCTTTCATTGAAAAATGGATATGGTTCTAACTTGCCGCTTCATTGCAAGGCCTGCGGAAATGGGAATGAACGGGTATGTGAAGCGAGGCTTCATGATACCACAATCATGTATAAAAGTAAAGATTCTGTTGCCTTCTGTTGCCCGTGAATTATTGGAGGCCAACGAGATTAAAAAAAGAGGGGACAACTGTGTCAGTACCCCGTCATTGAATATATACACGAATGAAAGCATGTTTTTAGATAAGTTTTATATTTAGATTAAGCGTGCTTCCCTTTATCTTCAGTGTTCTCGCACGTGCGCAGTCACATATTCAGTGTCCCTCTTTTTTCGTTCTCCTCTCCTCATGGCTATATAATCAGCCACTTGTCATTTTAATAAACAGTTGCAAGTAGCGCCTTGTCCTGTCTGTATTTCTTCTTGTGTGCCGTCAATTTTGGCGCTTATTCTATCGAAAGCTATGCACCAACTAGCCCCACAACGTGTTTTACTGCTACCATGTGCTCGGGTATATATAGGGCGAACTTGCAGATGCCTCAATGAAAAGCTTGCAGAGCATAAGCGAAATGTGGCAAAACCGAGGGACGGGAACGTTTCTGAACATTGCCATGATTGTCCCAGCAAAACGTGCAAGCCAATGCTCGGCACATGCAAAGTGGAGGCCAGAAGCAAAAACCGCTGCATGCGTGAAATAATCGAAGCCGGGCTGATTCGAAAACAAAAATGGTGCAGACTGTGTTAGTACATCATCAGTTAATCGTTCTGAAAAGGAAATAGCGTTCCTGGACGGTAATGGCGTGCGCATGCGTAGAGTGTGATTTTGTATTTTTATATCTTTTGTATCTTCCATACCTGCTTCGCTATATATCTGCCTCTGTGTTTCAATAAACGTCAGTTGAAATTTAGCGCTGTCCTGTGTCTCTGTCACGTACCTGTGTTTTTGAAATGCGCTAAATGCTTTGCCACTATGCGTAAGACGTTGGGTGCTTGACGCACGGCGGAAGACAGCGCGCTTCTTCCGCACCGCCGTCCATTTCGCGCGGGCGAGATTGAGACTTCAGCACTGCCACTTGTTGGGCGTGTTGGTAAACTGATAAGCATATGAAAGCATAGTCGGCTTTTTAGATAAGGAAACGGCTTTTTTGGATGCGTACGATTTGTATAAGGTGGCGCCACTGTGCATGGGTTATATAGGTGTATTTCCTGAAAATCAAGTTGTTGAAGTTAGCGCATTGTGGTGTCGTCTCCCTTCCGTCCTTGTTTGCTGGCGCTAAATATGCTTTGAGATTGAGACGCGATTAAATTAAGAAAAATTCACCATCATCATCAGCGTATTTCATGTACACTGCAGGACAAAGGCCTCTCCCTGCCATCTCCAATTACCCTTGTCCTGCGCCAACCGATTCCAACTAGCGCCCGCGAATTTGCCAATTTCATCGCCCCATCGAGTGTTCTGCCGTCCTCGACTACGCTTCGCTTCTCTTGGCACCCAATCTGTAACCCTAATGGCCCAACGGTTATCCAACCCACGCATAACATGACTAGCGCAGCTCCACTTTTTTCTCTTAATCTAAATTATAATATCTGCTATACCAGTTTGCTCTGTGATCCAAAACGCTCTCTTTCTGTCTCTTAACGTTATGCCTAGCATCCGTCGTTCCATTGCTATTTGTGCGGTCTTTAAGTTGTTCTTGCAAGCTTCTTTGTCAGTTTCCAAGTTTCTGCCCCATATGTCAGCACGGTTAAAATGCACTGATTGTACACCTTCAATTTCAATGATAATGGTAAGCTTCCAGTCACAAGCTGACAATGTCGGCCGTATGCGCTCCAACCCATTTTTATTCTTCTGAATATTTCCTTCTTATGATCACGGTTCCGTGTGAGTAATTGAGCTAGGTAAACGAGCTCCTTCACAGACTCTAGAGGCTGACTGGCGATACTGAACTCTCGTTACCTTACCCGGCTATTCATCATTATCTATGTTTTCTGCATATTAATCTTCAAACCCACCTTTACACTCTCTCTGTTAAGGGTCTCAATCGTTTGTTGTAACTCGTCTCCAGTGCTGCTGAACAGGACAATGTCATCTGCCAACCGAAGGAAGCTGAGATAGTCGCCGTCAATCCTTGCTCCTAAGCCTTCCCAGTTTAATAGCTTGAATACTTCTTCCAAGCACGTAGTGAATAGCATTGGAGAGATTGTATCGCCTTGTCTGACCCCTTTCTTTATAGGCTCTTCTTACTTTTCTTGTGGAGAATTAAGGTAGCTGTGGAATACCTGTAGATATTTTCCAATATATCTACATAAGCGGCCTGTGCTCCTTCATTACGTGATGCCTCTATGACTGCTGGTGTCTCTACTAAATCAAACGCTTTTTCGTAATCTATGAAAGCCATATAGAGAGGATTATTGTACTCCGCGGATTTCTCGATTACCTGATTAATGACATCGATGTGATCCATTGCAGAGTGTCCCTTCCTGAAGCCAGCCTGTTCTCTTGGTTGACTAAAATCGATTGCTGCCCTTATTCTATTAGAAATTGGTGAATATTTTATATAATGCTGGGAGTAAGCTAATGGGCCTATAATTTTTCAATTCTTTAACGTCTCTCTTTTTGTGGATTAGTATAATGTTTGTATTCTTCCAGTTCTCTGCGACCCTTGAAGTCGATAGACACTTCGTATAGAGAGTCGCCAGTTTTTCAAGCAATATCTGTCCTCCAACATTGATTAAATCGACTGTTACTCCATCTTCTCCTGTCGCTTTTCCCCGTTTCATGTCTCGCAAAGCCCTTCGAACCTCATCGCTAGTTAAAGAAGGAGTCCCTGCAACCGGTTCATTACTACTTCGAATGAAGTTATCCTGGCTCCCCTGGGTACTGTACAGGTCAGTGCAGAAAGTTTCATAAGCTAGTTGCGTGAAAGATGCCGAACAGAAAGAAAGGGTCGCTTGATGTAGCGACGTCACTTGTTGGTATCAGCGGTGTGTCGTCGAATATCAGCAGCCCACGACAGATCTATTGAGATGATGATGCCAAGCTATCGGTGTGACTAGAAGAAAGGAGTGTCGAGCTCAGAGATTAAGAAAACTAATGGTTAGAGTGCTTGTGCGACAAATTTAGACTGGGTTAGTTTAATCAGCTATCGGGATCGCTCTATCTTTGTCGGTCGGCCTGCAGAATGTGCTGGTCGTTACTGGAAATGCGGCGGAAGAATAGTCAAATGGGCGTTTGGATAATGAAATCGTTTCGGAAATATCGTTGGTGAAAATTAAGAATAACAGAGGGGCGAGAACGAAGCACCGTGGATCTCCCGATAGTATATCGCTGGCTGCTGAATTATGGTTCCCGATGGCGGTGAACTGAAGGCGATTGGTTAGGAAACAATCAATCCAGGAAAATACGAAGAGGTCAAGGAAAATGCATGATACTTCAACCATTAGGCGTTGGTGGCGAACGAATACATTTGACACGTCGAGATAGATGATATTGGTTTAAAAAAGGAAAAGTAAATTCATACAGTTGTGTCTCGCACGAAAGGGAACGCCTGAAGCCATGTTGAGTAAGAAAGAAAAGGTAGTCAAGACGTAAAGCTACCTGTGAGCTACATGCATGTGCTCTAGTAGTTTACACCTTATACTCGTTGAGAATATATGGGGCGGTAGTTTGATTGATAGCCTGGTTGGTTCACCGGGACGACTTTGCTTATCTTCCAGATATTTGGAATAGTAGTAGTTCCTAGGGACTGATTAAAAAAGAAAAGACGCAGTTTCGCACGAAAGGCGAAGCATCGATTGCGATAGCTAATTAGCAGACAGCCATACGAAGTAAGGATAGTACTTTTATCAGCCGTATCAAATTGCAAACGTTCACTTGCTAGCTAAATTAACAAGCATGATGTCTGTAGAGCAGATAGGTGAAGATAATTATCGCAATAGGATTGACGGTGATAGCTGTGAATGCCACGTGCGATGGGCGGAGATTTGCCGGTACCGGAAACTGAGCGTGCCATCGTTTTCACGTGAGACGGGCGGCCATACACTGTTTTCGACCTTGTTCACACGGCATCTAGCAGCCGGAAAACTTATCACACGATTGCAGTCTGCAGCAGGGAAGGGCGTCACGTTTCGGTTATCGCATATTAAAAGCGTGCGCTACGCTTCCGACGGCAGCACGCACTGTGAAACGGGTGCGAAGATCGCAATAGGATTGACGGTGATAGCTATGAATGCCGCGTGCGATGGACGGAGACTTACCGGTACCGAAATGAGCAACTGAGTGCGCGCAGGCGTTTTTACGTGAGACGGGTGGGCGAGTATGGCGGTGAAGCTGCTGCCGCGGCGGGCAGTCATATACTGTTCTCAATCGCGCATTTTCTTGTTTGCACTGGATACGGAAAGCGTATCATACGGTCGCAGTTTGGCGACGTGCTCAACATTCGTGCCGAAAAATCGTGTTTTCGTGTTTTCCGGGAACCTATGAACCGGCAAAAGTTGAGCATAAGCCTATTGGGTCATTTTTTTGTGTTCTCAATTGCGAACGTTGGCGCTGGGAAAACGTACGTAACTGGAACATATCAATGAGGTTCTACAGTACCTAGACTCTGCCCCAGCGCGCATAGCTCTGAAGCACGGTGTAAGAATAGGCTATTCTTACACCGTGCTCTGAAGATACGGCCGCGTGAGCGCGCGCAGCCGCCACATGCGCAGCTGCAGCCGCAGTCGAACGCACCCCCCAACACACCTCGGCGCCTCGCAACGCTGAGTGCCTCGCGCGCGAGAGAGGACGGCGCGCTTCCTCTTCGCATTGGGCCCTTTCGCGCGGGCGAGGTTGAGCCGCGGTGGCCGGCTCTACCCTCGCACACACGGTGCACAGTGTTGTTGCCCTTGGACTTTATACGGAAACTCACGGCGACGCCCACAGCAGAAATGCGTTGGAGTGTCCATATATTTGCTATCGCAATAAAATGAACTGTAGGCATCGACTGGATACTTGTGCTTTTTAGAGTCTGAAAAGGTAAATTATCTGGGTCTGGTGCGCCTCATGTCTTGAGGTTTTCTATCAGCTTGACAGTTCCTTCACTTGTGATTATAATGGGCGGCATCTGGGAAACGTTTCTATTTAACGCAATGGTTATGCCAAGAAAAGGCTCGCACGTGAAGACAGAAGCGAAATACGCATTCACATCGGGTAGAACATGTGCTTCATTGGGTTGAACTGTTTCAGGCGCCAGCAAATTTCCCAACTTCTGTTGGTTTTTGTGAAGAATGGTTAGCAGACCTTTTCTGTAAAACCTCCTTTTCGGAAACCTTTAATGCTTTGGTGTACCGCTGAAGGCATGCGTCATATTTGTCCCACCGCAGTGTGCTCTTAGCTTCTAGGAAGAGGCGCTCCTTAAAGCGAAGCTCCATTTCCAAGTTCCAGGCGCTTTCTCACACGTATCTGGCCCCTAACGCGTTTAACTGGATGGCGCCATCTAGGAACGGTGCAGCGAAGAAGTAATTTACTGTTTCAAGCATGAAGTTCCGTGCAATAATTACTAGAGGAAACTATGGCGCTACTGTCTATTGGAGTTGCAAGCAGGGTAATCTAAGCAAGCATGGTAATGAGGATTAGTACATGGATTTGCCTAAACTTTGCTTTTACAAAAAATTAAACAAACATCACTAAAATTATCCGACCGCAGAATTCGAACAGAAAAAACACTAGCACACAAGCCTGACTTTGTAACCATTGCGCCACGGACGCAAGCGTCGGCAAGCGGCATACAACTCTCGCGCGGACAAGCCTTTGAGCGACGCTCGTCTCGATGGGCATTTGCAGCACTCGAATCAAAGTAACACGCACGCACGCACGCACGCACGCACGCACGCGTGCGTGCGTGCGTGCGTGCGTGCGTGCGTGCATGCGTGTGTGTGTGTCGTGCTGCACTGAACGATAACATTTGTTAATTTAAGCGGCGAAACGCGGCCACTCCATGAAGAAGTACACGTATATATATATATATATATATATAGTGTTACGCTAAAGCTACACGAAGAACGCTGGAAGAGGAGAACGAAGTGGGCGCTGTGGCTCGGTGTCGGCGGCAGAGCTACCACGGCCCTGTAGCCTTGTGCACGGAGATCTCGTCCTCCGCACAACTGCACACACGCACCACCACCACACCAGCCAGCGCCGCAGCCGCAAGCTTCGCCCCGAATACCAACCTACCCCTCCGGAAAATCGCGTCAGCGGCACGCCCGTTGAGCCGCACGGACAGCTGCCTCTTGAAAGGCGACGCCTGGCTCAGGCTGCCCAGGCCCCGGAAGGAACCCTGCCTCTGCAGCAGCGTCACTGTCGCGTGCGGCCACTCGACCGCGCCGACGCCGAGCCGCTGCAAAGACAAGCGCACTTCGTTCTCCTCCTCCAACGGTCTTCCTGTAGCTTTAGCGTAACGATATATAGTCATATCATAAGAAGCCAACACTCCCACCAAGGATAACATAGGGGAAATTACTGGTGCTTAATAAATGGAATAAAGAAACGATAAATTACTGGAAATTAAAGTGGACGAAGAAACAACTTGCCGCTGGTGGGGTACGATCCCACAGCTTTCGCAGAACTAACCCCTTCACCCAGAAAGGTGCCGTACTCATGACGCCTGCGGGAGAAAGACGTTCCACATCCGCCGCCAAGGTTCGTGAGTGGTGGCGCTGGTTAACACGCCCAGGGTTAGTTCTAGTAGTAACACATAAATACACCAGAAAGTGAATGGGAAGACGGCGCCGGCGGTAGCTCAATTGGTAGAACATCGCACGCCTAATGCGAAGACGTGGGATTGTTCCCACCTGCGGCAAGTTGTTTCTTCATCAACTTTCACTTCCATTCATTTATAATTTCTTTATTTCAATTAGTACAAGTAATCTCCCTTGTGTTGTCCTTGGTGTCTTTGTTCGCTTCTTACGATATATTTAATAAAAATCGCGCCCCTCGGTTAACGCCCTTTCTTCTCGTTCATATATACAGGTATATATAACACTAAAAACAAGAAAGGCGCACAACCCTACATCTTCAATGCATAATATATATATATATATATATAATACCGAGTCTGACCAAGCTGTCCAGCGCTTCTTATACCAAAGAAGGGAGCGCCCCAGCTCACGCGCGAAGTAGAAGAACAGGGAAGATGATGATCGTTATGTACAAATGAAACGGCGAAGTACGTTAATAGTACTTGCACCAACTGCCCCCCATCATGGAAGCAGCCAGCCTGGCCGCAGATTAGAGATTACCTAAACGGGGAGTGAAGGGCTTCATCCACGAGACGCGAACAATTTCGGCATTCCGGCGGCGCCGGTCAGTCACGGTGTGTCTGGGCGGACGAGATAGTTCACTGCAGATGTTTGCTGCACAACGGCGTATGGGTAGCGTTGAAGGAACTTCTCACAGAGGCCTGCAGTGCGGACTGGAGTCCAAAGCAGGACTTGGTCTCCACGGTGAAAACGGAGGTCACGGCGTTTGTTGTCCCAGCGACATTTGTGCTCAGCTTGGGTAGCTTCTGCACTTTGCCGGGCGATTTGACGGCAATGTGCAACTCGGGCAGCAAAATCTTCTGGAAGGGACGCGTTAGGCGAAGAAGGCGCTAAAAGGAATTCTCTGTCGAATATGGTGGAAAGAGATCGTCCATACACCAGGAAGAAAGGGCTGTACCCGATAGTCCGTTGAATAGCAGTATTATATGCAAATGTCACAAAAGGAAGAATTTTATCCCAGTCAGTCTGGTCAGGACGGACGTAGATAGAAATAATTTGAGACAGCGTACGGTGGAAGCGCTCAGTAAGGCCATTGGTTTGCGGATGATAGGTAGAAGTAGATTTGTGAACGGTATCAGCGGCCCGAAGAACTTCCTCGAGAACTTGGGAAATGAACGCCTTGCCACGGTCACTGAGAAGAACGCGAGGAGCCCCGTGGCGCAAGACGATGGAGCGCAAGAAAAAGTCGGCGACCTCAGAAGCGGTACCGGATCACAGAGGGGCAGTCTCGGCATATCTTGTTAAATGGTCGACCGAAGTGAAAATCCAACGGTGACCGGAGGGTGTCAACGGCAAGGGATCATATAAATCAATACCAACAAATTCAAAAGGTGCGTCCGGTCAAGGAAGAGGTTGTAGTAAACTGGCAGGAGGGGATGTCGAGCATTTGCGGTGCTGACATGACGCACAAGAGGCAATGTATTTGGCCACCGTTGTGGATAGGCCAGGCCAGAAGCAGCGGGTCTTGATGCGGTCGTAAGTCTTGTGGAAGCCTAAGTGGCCAGCCGATATGTCGTCGTGAAGTGCCTCTAATACTCGCAGGCGAAGGCAGCGAGGTAGAACTGGTACCCACCGGTGACCTGTTGAGTGGTAAACGTAGCGGTGCAGCACGCCACCTTGAAGGCGGAATTGTCGAAGTTGGCGTCGCAAGCGGCTGTTGGGTGGTTCGGCGAACCCACTAAGGCGATCCATGAGTCCGACAGTAGGAGTCGGCCCACTGAAGCAAGACGAAATCATAGCGTGATGAAAGCGTAACTTGGTCCAGGGGCGTTATCGAGAGCTGGTGTGAGGCAGGCGTAGCATCGGAACTACGTGGTGGGGAAGGCGACGGCGCGTTACCGGTAGAGAGCGAGAAGGGGCTGCGAGACAATGCGTCTGCATCATGATGACTTTTTCCAGACTTGTACGTTACTGTAACGTCATATTCCTGTAAGCGGAGTATCCAACGTCCTAAGCGTCCTGACATGTTTTTCATTGACGACAGCCAACACATAGCATGATGGTCGGCGACGATGGTGAAGTGGCGGCCGTAAAGGTATGGGCGAAATTTCTGAATCGGCCTAACGATAGCCAGGCACTCTTGCTCTGTAATGGTGCAGTTCCGCTCAGCTGGAGAAAGTGTTCGGCTGGCACATGCTTTGACTTTCTCTTTAGAGGCTGCATTACGTAGCAGAAGTACTGCGCTAATACCTTGTACGCTTGCGTCAGTATGGAGTATGGTGGGGGCTCGATTATCGAAGTGGCGAAGCACTGGTCCCGAAGTAAGATGTTGCTTAAGAGCTTGAAAAGCCGACTCGCAGTCGTTAGTCCATGTGGAAGAGGCACCGGTAACCAGTAGCTTGTGTTGAGGAGCTGCTATTGCAGCGAAGTTGCGTATAAATCGACGAAAATATGACGCCAAGCCGAGGAAACTGGAGAACAGCACTAATATTTTAGGGGTCTGGCTGGATGCTATCTTTTGAGACGACGTGGTGCAATACTTTTATTGTCTTGCTTGCAAATTTGCATGTTTTTGTAATGATCTGGAGACCAGCATTTTCAAGGAACTTGAGAACTTCGTCTAATCGATCAAGATGTTGGCTGAAGTCAGACGAAAAGATGACAATATCGTCCAGATAACAGGGGCAGATCTGCCATTTTAGACCACGAAGTACGTTGTCTATCATACGCTCAAATGTGGCGGGAGCGTTACAAAGGCCAAAATGCATCACGTTAATTTCATAAAGTCCGTCTGGTATAGCGAATTCGGTCTTTTCTTTGTTCGTCTCGTTCATCGGAATTTGCCAATATCCTGATCGAAGATCAAGGATGGAGAAATACTCCGCCCCTTGTAGTGTGTCCAAAGCGTCGTCAATTCGAGGTATTGGATATACGTCTTTGCATGTGTTCTTATTGAGCGCTCGATTATCGACGCAGAAGCGAACGGAGCCATCTCTTTTCTTTACCAGAACCACGGGAGAAGCCCATGGGCTAGATGAAGGTCGTATTATCTTCCGCGCAAACATGTCAGCAACCTGTTGTTCAATGACCTTTCGTTCGGACGGCGATACACGATAGGGGCGTCGTCGTATTATAGCGGAACCATCGGTTTCGATGCGGTGTGTAGCCGCAGAAGTTTGGCCCAACACAGAAGAACAGCCATCGAAACGGGCTTTGTGCTTCGCGAAGACCACCAGTAAGGCTTCGGACTGAGCAGCTGTTAGGTCAGAACCAAGAAGTGCTGAAGGAGGGAAAGAATCATCCGAACCTGAGGTTGGTACTGGCGATGAAGAAGGGAAAAGCGTGACTATAGAGATAGGTTGAGTGTCGGCGAGGGTTACCACAGTCATCCCTTTGGGCAGCATCACAGGATCTGGGGTGGTGTTGCAAGCAGACAGAAGGGCGCGGCCACGTGAAAACCGGACGAGACAGGCGACAAAGAGAATTCCACGAGAAGTACAGTGGGAAGAAGGGGCGACTAGGGCGTCTCCGTCGGCGATCTGAGTGGATGTTACGGCTACAACGCCTTCGTGACCAGGACGCAGGACGTAGTCTGCAGCGACGGCCAAGTTCACGCATGAAGGTGAAGAGTCCGTAACAGGTGCAAGCGCTGTATCCGTGATATAGACAACTTCCTCTCTACATGGAATGACGGCTGAAGCAGAATGTAGATAGTCCCAACCCAGTATAATTTCATCGATACACGTTGGAAGGATGATAAACTCAATGTGGTGCCGTATGCCGTCGATGAGAACACGAGCAGTACACTGTCCGTCGGGGTGAAAGAATGCATTATTAGCACCACGCAAACTAAGTCTAAGATAAGAAGTTCTTACTTTCCGGAGCCGCGAACACAGATCACTATGAAGAACAGAAACGACGGCACCGGTATCGATGAGAGCTAACGCGGGAACACCTTCAATAGGTACAGAAAGCATGTTGGCCGGGCGAACAGGAGGAATTTTTGAAGACCGATAGGAAGCAGTTTCCCCTCAAAAAACTGCAACAGTTAGTTTTCCGAATGCTGGCCGACAAGATGGGAAGTGGGGCGAAACGGTGATGTAGAGCGCCGGTAAGGCGAAGGAGAACGATGTCTGGCCGAACGGGAACTATGAGGCAGATTGGGAGCAGCTGGAGGAGACGGACAACGCTGCTGAGGGAACGAGTACGATCCGGGATAGTAGGCGTCTGGTCGGCGAGTGCGGTCTCTCTCGTGCTCAGCATAGCCTCGTCGTTCATCCTGCTGGCGACGGCGGCAGAAGCGATATATATTGCCGCGTATACCACAGTAAAAACAAACTGGACGAGGTAGACGCCACTGAGTGTAGGATGGCGCAGTAAGCGCTCTGGTTCCCATCGAAGCCAAATAGTGATAGGTAACGTCAGCAGGCACGGAGGTCACGGTAGGGGCGGGTAGCGAAGCAACATCCGCGTAGGTAGGTGTGGGGCGCGCTACCGGAGCAATATACATCGAGGGTGTAGTCAGCGCTGTCAACTCTTGCGCTTTATGACCTCGCGCAAGTCGAAGGTGGGGGTTGGGGCACAGGCAGCAGGTGGACCTCATTTGAAGCTCTTCGCCGATAATGGTGCGGATAAGAGCACGTAGATCTGGAGAATGGGGAACCTGAGGATCGATGCTGTCATGTTGAAGAGACTGAAGCTCGTCTAGGCGCTGACATGTGGAAGTGATGTCTTGGACAGAAGCCGGATTTTGCACGATTAAGGCCTTGAACGCGGCAGACACAATGCCTTTTAATATGTGTCGAACGCGTTCGGCTTCCGTCATGCTAGGGTTCGCACGGTGGCACAGAGCCAAGAGATCCTCTATGTATGAGGTGTAAGACTCTTGTGGAAGTTGGAGGCGCGTGCCTAGCTTCTGTTTGGCGACTTCTGCACGGTCAGACGAGGAAGCGAAGATTTGCCGCAGCTTGGAGGTAAACGTGGACCAATTTGCGATGTCGGATTCGTGGTTGAAATACCACGTCTTTGCAACACCGGTGAAGTAGAATGCGACGTGCCTCAATTTCTGGGTGTCGTTCCACCTATTGCAAGAACTCACGCGGTCGTAGTGGTCGATTCAATCATCGACGTCATCACCACGGAGTCCCGCAAAGACAGGGGGATCGCGTTGAGGGCTCGTCGCAGTCCAAGAGGGCGCCGCAGACGGAGTCGTCTGTGTGGTAGGGTTAGAGGCGCCAGAAGAGCCGGGATTGGAAGTGTCCACTGTTGTAGGGGTAGCCGGGCGCAGGCGGTGACCGGAACGTACCTCCAGGGAGGACGGGAACGCAAGAGGACGTCGGTGTCTTGACGTACCTCCACCACTTTATAATACCGAGACCGACCAAGCTGTCCAGCGCTTTTTATTCCAAAGAAGGGAACGCCCCTGCTCACGCGCGAAGAAGCAGAAGAACAGGGAAGATGATGATGGCTATGTACAAATGAAACGACGAAGTACGTTAATAGTGCTTATATATATATGTATGTATATTGTAGTGGGTAATATGCCGTGACGCTGTGACGCTGTGCGGACTGCCACCGCTGCAACGCGAGACCCAAGCTCGCGCTGCTGATGCGAAGGGCTAGGACTCGTGATCAAGAGCTACTTGTGATCCCTCGAACGAGCTGCAATAAACCCCATTTCATTAGGTGGAGCTGCTGGGTAACCCCTGAAACTGGAACGTTGCCACGCTAAGCTGATGTGTATTCTTGTTTGCTGCGATCTGCGCATGTTCTTTTTGCCTATATATGCCCACGGGCTGCCGTGAATAAAACAGTTGAAAGTTACCGCCCGTGCTGTTTATGTGTTCTCTCCCTCTGTCCCCGTCTTTTTTGCGGTCAATATGATATGCAGTGAAGTTCTTCTGGAACTCAGAAGCCGGACGTTACCGACTGCTGCGACCATGACTGACGAAACCACCCAGGAAGATGCACCACAGCCTCCGGCGGTCATCATTTCTGTTGTGTTGCGCCAGCGTGATCCTGCCATCTTTAGTGGCACCGATGATCATGACGTGGATGATTGGTTGTCATTTTACGAACAGGTGAAACAGCATAACAAATGGGACGACGTCACCAAGTTGCACAACGTGCTGTTTTAATTAACCGGCGTCGCGAACGTCTGGTTCCGAAACCACGAACACGATTTCACAACATGGAGCGCATTCAAGACAAGTTTGCAAAAGTGATCGGGCGCCCCGCTGTGAGCAAGCTTCGCGCAGAACAACGCTTACGAGGGCGTGCGCAACATCACGGCGAAACTTTCATAAGTTACATCGAAGATGTCATTGACCTGTGTAAGCGCGTGAATCCATCGATAGCAGAACAGGACAAGATAATACAAATTATGAAAGGCATTGATGAGGACACCGTTCAAATCCCCGATACCGATGAATGTAAGGTGATGGGCGACAAGGAACCTTTCGGTTCCTTGTCTTCGCTCCCTCGCACGCGAGCTTACGCTAACTCTGTGGAACACCAGTGAATACACGAACGCACGTCTTCACAGAATGGATCCAAGTTTGCAAATCCGTCTTCCACCAGGGTTGCCACGAGCGGAAGCAACACTTCTGTGCCGCCTATGGCTCGGCGCGGCATTCACGAACTCCTATTCCTTCCGCATTGGAATGGCCGATAGCCCTGCTTGCGAAGAGACGATCGCGCACCTCCTCTGTGACTGTCCACGTTACAATGTGCCAAGGGCTCGTGACCGCGCTCGAAAAACTGGGCAATCGCCCCTTCACAGGAGAAAGTTCTAGGACACTGGTCCAGACGGGTTTCGGCACTGAAGGCCTTAAGGGCTTTGCTCAAGTTCTTAAGGACCTGTGAATTGTGCGATTGATTGATTACGAGATTACGATCATTGATTACGAGAAAGCGTTTGATTCAGTCGAAACCTCAGCAGTCATGGAGGCATTGCGGAATCAGGGTGTAGATGAGCCATATGTAAAAATACTGGAAGATATCTATAGCGGCTCCACAGCCACCGTAGTCCTCCATAAAGCAAGCAACAAAATCCCAATAAAGAAAGGCGTCAGGCAGGGAGATACGATATCTCCAATGCTATTCACAGCGTGTTTACAGGAGGTATTCAGAGACCTGGATTGGGAAGAATTGGGGATAAAAGTTAATGGAGAATACCTTAGTAACTTGCGATTTGCTGATGATATTGCCTTGCTTAGTAACTCAGGGGACCAATTGCAATGCATGCTCACTGACCTGGAGAGGCAAAGCAGAAGAGTGGGTCTAAAAATTAATCTGCAGAAAACTAAAGTAATGCTTAACAGTCTCGGGAGAGAACAGCAATTTACAATAGGCAGCGAGGCACTGGAAGTCGTAAGGGAATACATCTACTTAGGGCAGGTAGGGACGGCGGATCCGGATCATGAGACGGAAATAATCAGAAGAATAAGAATGGGCTGGGTTGCGTTTGCCAGGCATTCCCAAATCATGAAGAGCAGGTTGCCATTATCCCTCAAGAGAAAAGTATATAATAGCTGTGTCTTACCAGTACTCACCTAGGGGCAGAAACCTGGAGGCTTACGAAAAGGGTTCTACTCAAATTGAGGACGACGCAACGAGCTATGGAAAGAAGAATGATAGGTGTAACGTTAAGGGATAAGAAAAGAGCAGATTGGGTGAGGGAACAAACGCGAGTTAATGACATCCAAGTTGAAATCAAGAAAAAGAAATGGATATAGGCACGACATGTAATGAGGAGAGAAGATAACCGATGGTCATTAAGGGTTACGGACTGGATTCCAAGGGAAGGGAAGCGTAGCAGGGGACGGCAGAAGGTTAGGTGGGCGGATGAGATTAAGAAGTTTGCAGGGACAACATGGCCACAATGAGTACATGACCGGGGTTGTTGGAGAAGTATGGGAGAGGCCTTTGCCCTGCAGTGGGCGTAACCAGGCTGCTGCTGATGATGATGATGAATTGTGCGACCGCCTTTGACTATTGTTGCGCGTAACGTCGCGTAACAGTGGATTTTTCTTGTTTTTTTCTCTCTTCCTTCTCCTTTTATTCCCTTTACCTCTTTCCCCAGCACAGTGTAGCCAGCCGGCATTCACACTGGCTAACCTCCCTGTCTTTCCTTCCATTCTGTCTCTCTCTCTCTCTCTCGCTTTCGAGGAAACATCTCGGTTCGACGCCGCAATTGAAAAACTTGAGCACAGCACCAAGCGAAATGTTCGCCATGACCATGGGTATTGTGGCCATCTTCGTTCATTCTTCGTTGCAGTGTTGCCAGCCTAAGTAACGGATTCTGGAGTTGCGAATACGCGGGTGCGACATGCAAGCGCGGCTCCTGCTGTGGAGAAGGACCGTCTCACAACGCTGGCTCGATGAACGGAATACTAGTCCAACCTTTTCTCCCACTGTTCGAAGCAACTGCGGAGCTCCTCAACATTCATGATGTCAAGTGGCGCCTGCAATGTCGTATTCACCTCGTGCACAATGGGTCCTTTATTTAATTTTCTTCTTTAAATCGCTCGGATCACGGTTCGATAAACAAGGTGCGTGGGCAACGCCGCCCAATCTTTTTCGAGTCATTTTCTGCGATTTTTGAAATACTGGCACAACGTCAAACGCATTTTTTTGTCCTCAGTGAGCATGGAGGTACAAGCACCATGACAACACGTCTCTATGCCTCATTACATACCCCAATGCCGCTCACAAGAGCTTCTACTGCTTTAACTTGACTGGCGGAAGGTCGGCCAACACGGAAGGATGGCCTTCCGCGCACATTTGCCCTCTTCGAATCGCCCAAACCACTCAAAAAGACGTAAAAGGTTCAGTGCCTCTTCAATAAACGTAGTTTGAAGCATCTTAATTGTTTATTGGCCATTTTTTTTCAGCAGGAATAAAAATTCCAAGGAAGTTTGTAGTCCGCTACGAACAGACGCCGCGATTTTGTACGAGTAGCGCGACAACAGTTGGCACAACTTTCACGACAGACCCGTTAGACATATTACAGGGATGTCGGTTTGGGTACCGACTTGTGAAGTGTCTACCTACACGCACCTAGCGGGAGAACACCGCAATGGAATTCCGGAGACCACGATTAAGCTAGTCGATTGTCCATATAAACATAAATAAACTTGCGGCACAGGCCGCGCCTGCGCTGTGGGGTCCGAAGGCACACTAAATCACTTTGTTCAAAAGAAACTGAATGATCAATGCTGTCCTACCCCTGCTTTGAGCGGTTTTGCTATGCCACCGTGCAAGGACGCGCTGTTCGTTGGGATTCTTCGGCAAGGCAGAGTGTCCTGGCGATTGAACTTACACAGAGAAAACGGTATAGGATGGGTGTCAAGGAAGGTCCGTGGCGATCGGGCATAAAGAAGGTAGGAAGGGCTGTAGTCAGTTGTTTCATGCTTCGGTGTTATATACGCATACGTGATGAATGGCATGGCGCCATACCAGTTCTTGTGGCCAGCATGTTAGTCAGCGTCCGGTTCATCCATTAAACAAGACCGCTGGTCTGTGGACGATGCGGTGTTGAGTGTCGGAAATGTACATAGCACAGACGAAGCAGCTCTTCTACAGCGTGGACTACGAACTGCCTACCGGGGTCACTTACGGCCACGCGAGGTGGGCCATGGCGTAGAATAACGAAACGCAGCAAGAAAGCTGCGACGCAAGCAGCGGTGGATGAGGGTATTGCTGCTGTTACTGCGTGCTGAGCAGGATGGCAAGCGAAGACGATCACTTATCGGTTGTTGTTCGGTGACCGTGAAAAAGGGCCAAGGAGATCGATACCGACTTGTTCAAAGTGTGTATGCGGAGGAATCAGTGAGTGGAGGTGGCCTGATGGAGTGGTTGAAGATCGCTTGTCACGTTAGCATTTATCGCAGCTGACCACGTATTGCTTTGTTTTGTGACGCATCTGCGGCCAGTAGAAACACTTCTGGACACGCTGCAGCGTGCGGGCGAATCCCAGATAGCCGGATGTTGCGTCATCGTGCGTGGCACGTCACTTCGATGACTTTCTGGCACAAGGACGAAGCGAGCTCCACTCGCTGAGTAGTTGGTTTGACACAGCAGGCCGTCACGTATAGAAAACCGAACGCTGGCTTCAGGAGTGTGGGCCGGTCTTTTTAGTTGGTACGTTTTGTTACTTAGTCTTTTTTATCCTGCGCTGAGGTTACTGTGATCCTTAAACCGCCGTAATATTGACAACGTTATGAACCTCACCGATAGTACCACCAGGCTTCACAGCGTAAAGTACTGTAGTGCTTTAGGCCTGTGGCTTACCAGGGCCACTGTCACCCACCGCGGTGGCTTAGTGGCTATTGTGTTGCGCTGCTAAGCACGAGGGGTCAAATCCCGGTCGGGGTGACCACATTTCAAGGGGGGGGGGGGCGATCAAATGCAACAACGTCCGTGACCCATGCATTGAGGGCACGTTAACATCCCCGGGTGCTTAAAGTTAATCCGGAGTCACCCACTACGGCGTGCCTCATAAACAAATCGCGGTTTTTGCAGGCCAAACCCTAGAGTTCATAGGGCCACTGTAGCACTCTGTTCTTTAGGGCCGCGTTCGAATTTGAGGCGTTTCGAGCAGAACTTTAGCTACCCGCTCACTTCCCTGCCGCAGAAGGATCTGTAGGTATTGAACTAGGTAAGAGCAGCGACAACAACGACAATCACGAGCGGGAGACCCATACAGGACAAGCGCCATCCTGTTAACTGATCACCGGAACGCGAATAGTCATTTACCGAAATTAAGCTCACTTCCAGGGCAGTTGTATTTTCTGCGCCTATGGAAGTGCCCGCCGACGAATGTGCCTCGGTACCGTCCTGGTCACGTCATGCCAACGCCGAATATGTCGTCGCCAAGGCTGAACAAGAGTATCTGGCGGTCACTGTTCCCTATTGTCGCCATTATATTTACGGCCGCCAACTTTTATTAGTGATCAGCAGTCGCTACGTTGGCTGTACTTCGAGACACGTTTAGCTCGATGGACTGAGCGTTTGCAGAACACGACTTCAATGCGAGTGGCCTCCGTCACGCGCATTCTCACTGTCAACGTGCCCGAGCACTGATCTATATTCGGGGGCCGGGTAGCGCATCAAGCGTGCTCGACTGAAGACATGTTGCTTTGTCCCACCGGAAGTCGGTGCTTCGCTAATTTGCAGCGACACTTGGCCTGCACGGGAACTCGGCATCTTTTTTTTGTTTTTTTATACTATATACCCGCCTCTTGTGCCGTAATATACCTAAGGAGGCCGAGGAAGTTCTTTGGGTGGACACGAAGAATTTGCCATCGCCGCGCCAACATGAGTGGCGCAAATCACTGGTGATTGAGAAAACGGCTTACGTAAGAAAAAAGAGTATCGCATACAGCTTCAGATTAAGGCAAACATCCTTAACAGACATGAAAATGCAACACAACCCCATAAAACGCGAGAAACCACAATTTGTTACGGGCGCAATATTATCTAGCCAACTAAGTGCAGCATACTTCCGGGACAGGCCGCCGCACAACGCCGCACGACTCCCGGCTCGGCAAGCGGTGTTGCGACAAAACATTTTCGGTGTGCCCAAAGGAGCCTAGCGTACAGTTTTTCAAGTGCCAGGCAGCGCCCGGGGAAGTTGTCCCGCCGGCAACGCCATTATCGCTGCCCCCTGTGTAGTCGGCGATCAGCTGTTGCATAGAACGAGCGCTTTTTCAGCGTAGACGTGGCGCCGCGCGTGATGGCATGGCCTCGTGACCAGTGGTCACCGTTCCACCGAGACCCAGCAGACTTCGCCATCACGACCGACTCACCCGGCGGCTGCGCCTGTGCTACAGCGGTAGACGCTGTAGCGGTCAGCCAGATGGAAGACGACCAGCGCGGTTCGATGCCCAACCGTTTCTGCGTCATTAAGTATACTTGTAAATTAATGCAAGTTATCGCAGCAATATTTAGCTGTAAACCAGATGTACCTGATGCTCAGGTATAAACGGCACGTATAAAGCAGTCATTCAAATCCGTCGGACGCACCGCAAGGGAAGACTCCCAAGATTTGGAGGTAGCTACAGGCCTCACAGCAAAATGAAAGGAATTTGCATTTCCGTTACCCGCCAGGAGCGCCTAACATGTGTTGGTATAGTATCGCCGTGGCACAAAGTGTGGGACAGCGAGAAGTCGGTGAAGGTATTGAACGAGTTAAACATCGGCATCATCACTCCTTGTTACATATACAAAAAAAAAACGACATGTCATGGCGCACTGTATCTTTGCAAGGCTCAAATTCTTCTAAAGATGGACAAAGATTGTTCTAAATGAGAAAGTATATAGGAATGATTCCTTTGCTCAATTAGTTACCTCACACTGTCCTGAAGAATGCTTTGTTCACCACCGAGGAAGTCGGTCGCGCACGTGTTTGCCTCAGGTGCCGACCATATGTTGGCACTAGTCCGTCATAGTTACAGGCCCTCGAAACACAGTTTCGTCCTTTAAGTATAGCGACGTGGAGTAGAGGTAGAAGATTGGGTTTCTATTTTCAAGGTCCCAAGTTGGAATCCTCGTACAGGCCACTACATTTTCAGGCTTGGAATGGCCCCTGAGATAGGTAAAAACAGGTGTCGAGAGCCAGCGGGGTTATAGGTGCAACCAAATTGGGAAGGCCCCCTAAGACACTCCCTCCACAGAACAGGACTTCCTGGTGCAGTATTTGGCCACAGCCTCCCTCATGACTTGCTATTAATCACAGGCCCTCAGTCCTCAGCGGAGCACCTGACCAAGGCAGCGGTGAGACCTGTGACGCAGCAGAGGGTGCCAAGAATGTCTGGACAGGCCACCACAATAAACTGGCCAATGCTTTTGAGTGAAGCTAGCTTAGCAGAACTACTTCACTATAAACGTTTTTGCATCTTTATGGGCCTAAACATGGACTTTGGTTGCCCCGTGGCTAACACGCTCGCGTTTAAGGAGTAAAATCAAATCATTGGTGGGGCCAATGAAGTTTTGATGTTTGTAGACTGTGGTATGAATTAATAATAGCTGCGACAGACGGAACGAAAAATGTACTAACCTTTCACAGTTACCGCTGTCAAATTATCTTGTCAGATATTTTTGTGCACCCAAAGAGATCAGCACTGTCACACAGTTTTCAACCGCGGCTTTGCTTATTGCAAGTGTAGCTAGAGCTCGCTGTCGTGTGCCCTAAAGTAGGGGTGTTGCCCGTGAGACAACCCAACACCGTTAAGGGTGTTGGGTTGTCACCTCATGTCACCTCATAACGCCGACTGGAATCTTCACGCCAAGAATTACCGTTCATGACCGGACTTACCCACCAACCTTCTGTTATCCTCCATTAGTGATCACGAGACGTTATTCTCAGCATGAACTTCCTGAACCAACAAGGCGCAATCATCGACCTGAAGTCGCAGTCGATAACACTGTCGGAAGATCAAGTGATACCGCCGGAGAGTTCTCGTAGTCACCACGCCTTGAGTGTGCTCGATGATCAAGTGAGGATCCCACCTCGCTCCAGCATCGTTATTTCCATCGGCATCGAAACACCCGCAGACGTAGGGGGCGTCATCGAGGGTGACCAACGTCTACTGCTCGAACGTGAAATTTGCGTCGCAAGAGAGATCGCTCGACTGCACGTAGGGAAAACGAAAGTGATGCTAACCAACTTCAGCCAGAAGTTCAAGCACATCACCAAGGGTCCGACGATCCAGCAATGCGTTTGTTCTCTCAGATTCTGCCGCATCTACCCAGACGGCCATAGTTCCCGAAGAAGACTCCGACATAAATCCAAGTCTGCCCGTGAATAAGCAGCAACAGCTCAGAAGTCTGCTTCGACGATACAAAGAGTGTTTTTCGACGTCATCGAGCGTTCGCCAAACACCAGTCACAAAAGATCGCATAATAAGCGAAGAGTGCGGTCGACTACTCCGCCAGAGCCCTTACCGAGTTTCGACGTGAGAACGTGACGCTATTAGGGAACAAGTCGACAAAATGCTGCGCGACGGCTGTCTAAAAGTTGTCTAAAAGCCCGTGGGCATCTCCTGTAGCCTTGGTCAAGAAAAAGGACGGAACCACAGGTTTCTGCGTCGATTATTGTCGGTTGAACAGGGTCACAAAGAAGGACGTATACGCTTGCCACGGATAGACGACGCATTTAATCGGCACTACAACGCTAAATACTTCTCGCCGATGGACCTCAAGTCTAGCTACTGCCAAATAGAAGTCGACAAGGAAGATCGCGAAAAGACCGCCTTCATTACTCCAGGCGGCCTCTATGAGTTCAAGGTCATGCCGTTCGGACTGTGCTCGGCGCCTGCAACATTCCAGCGTGTGATGGACATGGTGTTAAAAGGATTGTAGTGGCAGACCTGTCTTATTTACTTGGATGACGTCGTCGTCTTTGCCCGAAATTTCGACGACCACCTTAGGCGGCTTGCGACAGTACTAGAGGCCATCAAGTCACCAGGACTCACTCTGAAGCAGGAAAAGTGCCTTTCGCTTACGATGAGCTTCTGTTCGTTGGTCATGTCATCAGCAAATCTGGAGTCCGCCTCGACCCACAGGAGACAGCTGCCATCGCAAAGTTCCCGCAGTCCACCGACAAGAAGGCACTGCGTAGGTTCTTGGCATGTGTGCCTACTACAGGCGCTTTGTCAAGGACTTTTCACACATCGCTTAGACGCTTACACATCTAACTAGATGTTATGTCGAGTTCAAGTGGGAAACGCCGCAGGCCGACGCATTTCAAGAACAAAAACGACGTATGCAATCGCCACCGGTACCTGCGCATTTCGACGAGGACGCCAACACTGAAATCTACACTGACGCCAGTAGCCTAGGCCTCGATGTCGTCCTAGTCCAGACGAAAGGACTTGAACGGATGATAGCTTAGGCTAGCCGGTTGTTGTCGAAAGCGGGAGGCAATTGTTCTACGACTGAATAGGAATGCCTCGCCATCATTTGGGCTACAGCGAAATTCCGCCTTTACCTATATGACAGGCCATTCAAGGTCGTTAGCGATCATCACGCGTTGTCTTGGCTAGCGAATATAAAGGATCCTTCATGACGGCTGGCGCGGTGGAGCCACAGACTGCAAGAATATGACATCACTGTAACCTCCAAGTCCGGACGAAAACACTCTGATGCCGACTGCCTATCATGCGCCTCTACTGACCCGCCGCCGCAAGATGGCCAGGATGACGACGCCTTCCTTAGAATAATAAGCGTGGAAGACTTACGCTGAACAGCAACGAGAAGACCCGGAGCTAAAAAGACTCGTCGAGTATTTGGAAGGAAACACCGACGTTTTCATTAGGGCATTTCAGCGAGGATTGTCATCGTTATCGCTGCATAACAACCCACTCGTAAAGAAGAACTTCTCACCATCCGCTCCAACTACCTCCTAGTTGTTCCGTCAGCGCTGCGTTCAGAAGTACTGCACGCCCTACATGACGATCCGATGCTGGGCACCTCGGATGCTTCCGCACGCTATCGAGGATACAAGAAAAGTATTACTGGCCGCGCCTGACCGCCGACGTCGCCCGCTACGTCAAGAGATGCCGAGACTGTCAGCGAAAGACTACCGACAAGGCCAGTGGGTTTACTACAGCCGATCGATCTTCCTTGCCGACCTTTTCAGCAGATCAGAATGGACTTGTTGGGACCCTTTCCGACGTCAACACCCGGAAATAAGTGGACCGTCGTGGCGACGGACTACCTCACCCGCTGTGCTGCAACGAAAGCTCTGCCGAAAGGTAGCGGAGCCGAAGTGGCGAAATTCTTCGTGAGAACATCCTGCTGCGACATGGCGCCCCAGAAGCCCTCAGTCACCGAAAAACGAACGGCTTTTACAGCGGAGCTCACCCAAGTCATTCTGCAATACAGCCAGTCAAGCCACAGCAGGACAACTGCCTACCGCCAGCACACGAATGGTATTACCGAGCTGCTGTATAAGACCCATGCCGACATGCTAGCAATGTACGTCGACGTCGAACACAAGACCTGGGATGACGTCCTGCCGTACATAACGTTCGCTTACAACACAGATGCCGCCGTTCAAGCTGGTTTACGGCAGGAACCCGACAACGACTTTCGACGCCATTCTGCCGCACGTCAAAGACGAAGAGAATCTTGACGTCGCCACCGATCTCCAGCCCGCCGAAGAAGCCCGACAGCTCGCCCGCCTTCGGATCAAGAACCAGCAGCGTACCGACAGCCGACACTATAACCTCCGACGACGCTTCGTCGAGTACGAGCCTGGTGGCCGTGTTTGGGTTTGGACCCCGATACGCCGACGAGGACTGAGTGAGAAACTATTGCGACGCTATTTCGGACCCTACAAAGTCATCCGACGTATTGCTTACTCGATTGAGGTCGTACCAGACGGCATTTCGCTATCAGAGCGGCGCCACTCACGACCTGAAATAGTCCACGTTGTGCGATTTAAGCCATTCTACTAGCGCTAATGAACTTTGGGACTTTGCGTAGCTGACCGTTGGACTTTATTTTTCGGACTGTGCTACTTTGGACTATCCTTATTTGTTATTTTGTTACTGTTTAATAAGTATTCCTTTGTTTTTTCGCTCTCCATTTAGGCTTGTGGCATCGGGACGATGCTTCTACAGCGAAGCTGTTACCTCTACCGTCCAAAGAAATTTTCGTGTTGTTGTGGTAAGCAAGAAAACTCTCCATACGTATGCCGATCCCGAAGATAGTGCAATGCCAGGCCGACCCGCGGCACAGGTGAACCAGGCGTTAAGCGCTCCCCATACGTGGGCCGATCCCGAAGATAGTGCAACGCCGGGCCGACCCGCGGCACACATGAAGCAGGCGTTAAGCGCTCCCCAGGCGTGGGCCGATCTCAAAGATAGTGCAATGCCGGGCCGACCCGCGGCGGAGGTGGAGTTCGGCATTAAGGGGACCCTATACACAGCTTCGCTAGTTATATTTCTTCCCAGAGTGGAAGGGCACTGTGATATTTGAGAGGGGGGCATTGACACGTGTACATTATATTTTTAGAGTGACTGCTTTTCACCGTCTAACAAATGTTATCGCTGAACGCGGGACGCGCCCACATGTATCGGAAGTTTCTCTAATGTTATCAACTGTCCTATCCGCTTTCGCCACCGAACATTGTGTAATCTGATTGCATGCATGGGTGACGCGAATGGTGTAGAATTTTTCTGGAAGACACGTGGGCACCATGGATCACTCTGGAACGTCCGATGGCTCATGCATAAAAGCTGACGCGCTTGACTCGCTGATCAGATTTCGACAATCGCCGACTGCGTTCGCCGCTATCGTTGTGCTTTAAGTGTAGCCTGCTTTTTGCAGGCACAGGTTCGCCCAATAAAAGTTAGTTTTGTCATGCACAGTATTGCTACTGTGTTCTTCACGGTCACTACAGCGTGAGAATATCAGTGTTTCGTCGTGCTTCGTATTTTGTCAATTATTTTTATGTTGCACGCATATCCTAAAGTGCATTTCGGCACTGTGCACATTTTACAGATATCACGTGTCGAAATCACCACACGTACACATACGTCCATTGTGGTACAAATCTGCGTGTGGAACAATTGTGTTTGATTACTATTCTGTGTTTGCTTATTCTTTTTATAATTTGTTATTCTAAAGACTGCGAGTGCTGTCACCCGTTTTCTGTGCATGTGGGTGGCGGCTCCATCAAGCTGTGATCAGGCAGCTCTCTTCCCGGTCACCTTTTTTCCCTGGAAATGTTTTGTTTTGGTGAAAATCAAGTTCTTTGATTGATATATGACCAAAATCTCAAGTGGTCACGTGAAACGCAACCGAAAGCTGGGCGCGCGGCCATTCCCCTCCACTTGTTGAACTTGAATTTATTCCTTGAAATTGCAAGAAACTTGGAGAAGAGGCAGGGGTGAAATGCAATGAGTGCCTCACAGAGGCCCTTGACTCCGCACACTCAACAGTATAATGCGTATAAAACAATATACATTTACTGCAAACAGTCTTTGTAATTAAACGAAAAAGAAGTATTAGTGTTTAAGTTTACAGCCCAAATTCATCAGTAGTTAAGGCAATGGCGCTAACACAGTTATACGCAGCAAGGTACAATCAACATAAGCCATTCGCACAATAAATATCATGATTTGTCATGATTCCCGAAGACACAACCTGAAAACAAAAGTAATTGACAGACACAGTCTTCGACACGGAATGTCGCAGAACACCTTTCTCTCGCGTAAGCAAGATATTGTGCTGACCGATTCCACAATATCACGTATTGGCCGCATTAACAGATTATTCACTTGTTCCGCTTTCAGGCGACATACCGTAATCGCGGAGTCACGAGCTATAAAATACAGCTGTCCTCTCGTCCTAAGAATCAAGAAAAAGCAAGCTTATAGTCGAGTAAGTTTTGCAGCAACAGATGATCTTGCGCGTTTACGAAACAGAACTAGAAATTGCTCGAGCGTTTTGTATTGTAGCGTGGCCCTCAATAACGATGTCAGCACAGCTTCGGTATCTCGGACACGACAGAGTGATCAATTATTGCCGATGTGGTACCCGCTTTGCCCAAAGCAAGGGAAGTCTGCAGGCGCACCTGTGCATTAGTTTTGTTTAAATATTTGGCTAATTAAAGGCCGACTACGACGGAATTTCAGATCGTATCGCCAGTAAAAAATGCGCCGGGTCAGTGGCTGGCTGTGAAACGTTTCGCGGTGCGGCTTATGAGATGTGGCTTCTCTGAGGACCTGACCAAACACAAGCGCTTCGGGCACGGTTTCGCCTGGCGTGCCAACGGCAGGACTTCGTCAGGAAGGGTGAATGTCCCATGTGTGATTTACCTTGCAGGGCGTGCTCACTAGTTTCACGATATCACTTAACCTTACTTCTCCTTGAACCGGTTAAGTACATCTTTATAGAAAGTAACTTTTCTGCAATACATCTTAACAGTCGATCTATATTAACAAATTTGATAACTTTTCCTGTTTTACTGACAACTTACACTCTAATTTTGATGTGACTTCATTAACTTAAGATATGTGATGTCATTAAAACTAATTTTGTGGCACTTTCAGGATAGCAACATTTTGTAACAGTCTTTCCAGGGCTGGCAATGTAGTCATCTATGTGAAACAAGAGCACGAAAATAATATTTTTACTGAATCTTCTGTTATGACAAGCGACTGTGAAACGCTCGTACATTTGGTTGCTGATAAAATTGCATCATACCTCTACTCACAACCATAGGAATACAGGACAGCTTTTTTATTGTTTGGTTCGTTTCACTTTTTTTATTCTGATACCCAATCTGGTAATATCACATGACTTGCGACTTCAACATGAACATTACAGAACTTGGCAATATTAAGCATGAATTCCAGAATGTGACTTCTTCTAATGGTTTTGACGATCTACTAACGCCTACAGGGATTACCTACTACATCAAATACTATTGACTTATTCACGACTGATATTGCTTCATCTGTAATTTCAGCAAGAACCACTGTGTGACTTCAGTGCATGTGATCACTGTGCGATTTTTGCACAGTTCTCTTTCCCATCTCACCAAACGGCTTTGAATAAATAAGCGTTTCCTTTCCAATCTATAACTGACAGGTCGCTTTTCATTCTGCGAATTATTTCCTGCTAGTAACAGCGCAGAATGTAGACAAGAGACGAGACAAGAAGACACCACAAGCGCTGACTTTCAACAACGTTTATTCCGAAAGAAACACGGCTTCTCATAACCATTGCCCACACGTGATCGCACATCATGTGAAACATGCACTTTTTCTTTTTTTGCACTCAAGATAGTTGTTGCACATGCAAAAGCTCAAGTTCTTTTTTTGTCAGTAACAAGGACGGCGTGCTAACGCATTGGTCACGAAGTCTGGTAATCTCGGCTGCCTCAATTATCTCCCGGACCAGCTGGTCATTGTGTTTCTTCAGCACTTTCCAGCGTCTGAATTCTGCGGCGCAATCGTTTGAGGGGCAATCCCTGATATGGATGCCTAGGTTCCTGTTAGCCTGCTCGACGCTAAGTTTGTGTTCCTTTAGTCTTTCATTTGTGCATCTCGAAGTTTGCCCTATATAACTTTTTGCCCTATATACCGGAAAAAGGTATATAGGGCAAAGGTATATATGGTTGTGCCAAATGCACAACCAGCTTCTGATGGAGTTCTGGTGTGGCGCGTAGATTGCCGCGGCTGCCGGTTGTCGCCGCACAAGCCCTCTTGTGGCTTCGGCGCTTCCGTTTTGTATACTGTTTTAACTATACTGAATGCGGCAGCGCACTTGGCTCGCCGCTCGCAGACCCCGCGTGTACGCGCCCCGTCTCTGCTCCGACTTGCCCGGGTACGTTCTGGTCGCCCTACTCCCGTGCCTCCGGTTAAGCAAGGTCAAAACAGTCTCTATCATGTGAAAAATAATTTATACATAACTATCAACTGCAGCGCGCTGACCTGAGAAAGTTCTCAGAGTACAACTTCTGAGTTGTACTCTGAGAACTTTCTCAGGTGAGTGCTGGAATGGTTTTGAGGGGGCATTATTATTATTATTATATCAGGGATTGCCCCTCAAAAGATTGCGCCGCAGAATTCAGACGCTGTAAAGTGCTGAAGAAACGCAATGACCAGTTGGTCCGGGAGATAATTAAGGCAGCCGAGATTACCAGACTTCGTGACCAATGCGTTAGCACGCCGTCCTTGTTACTGACAAAAAAAGAACTTGAGCTTTTGCATGTGCAACCACTATCTTGAGTGCAAAAAAGAAAAAGTGCATGTTTCACATGATGTGCGATCACGTGACTGCGACACGTGTGGGCAATGTTTATAAGAAGCCGTGTTTCTTTCGGAATAAACGTTGTTGAAAGTCAGCGCTTGTGGTGTCTTCTTGTCTCGTCTCGTCTAGATTTTGCGCTGTTACTAGCAGGATGGAAAACCAACAAGCCCAAGCTGCTATTCTAGCGAATTCTTTGCTGTTCACTCGGATCTCTTACGAATAATTAACTCTTTCGGCACTGACACTTTGCAATCTGACCTCGCGAAGATTACCGACTGGTGCAAACCGTGGCAAGTGGAAATAAATGTTTTAAAAAACTAATGCTATAGCTTTCATTAGAGCTAATAACCCCAAGTTTTCCTGTTGCTCGATGAACGGCATTATTATTGCGAATGCGCACACAATACTTGGGAATTCATTTATTTTCAATCGTTTCATGGAATCGATGCGATTACTAGCAGCGCCTGCAAGAACCTTGGCTAGATCAGGCTCGGCAAACGAGTCTGCCAAATTTTTAGCCTATACGACACTGGTTCGTTCAAAAATGGAGAACGCGTCTTTTATTTGGAACGCGCATCAGTCGTACCTCCCTGATAAGCTCGAGTCAGTCCAAAACAAAGCTTCATTAGGGAAAATTATTCCCGAACGTCTAGCATCACTTACATCAATTAGCACCACGTTGAAATATCTCTAAATCGGCCTTCACTAGAAAATCGCAGACTCCCATTTTCCCAAGCTTTGTCGCTGCAGGTCGTCTTTCAGCGCAGGCCACATTAGGCCCTCCCATTGTACCTTCCCGCGCAGCCCGTTCATGCGCGCACAAACTTCTCGAGTCACTCGGCCCTCCTTCTCGGAGTACGTCACTGGAATATGTTACCAAATGGAATCGCATCCGCTCTTAGTGGCGATGAATTCCTGGCAAAACAAACACTATTTTCACGCACACACGTAGAATTCTTTTGCTCATTCGTTCAAGGCGTCAGTGTGTTCTTGGGCTCCATTTCTTGTTTTACTTTCTTTCACCATATTTTGATGTTTCTTGCGCACATGACTTTATTTTAAGTAAGCACTGAGTTCCTTGTACTACTCAAATTTGTTTATGGTTATCTTCTTCTTTTAATGTAACATGCCGTATCGCCTGCAATGTGTATTTATTTCACCAAGTATGTTACATATGAATTACGCATTCTAAGTAATCTTGATGCTTTTGTAACATCCATTTTAATGGTCATATGGTTGTTCAAGGCTTTGGATGTATCGTTGTGTTGCTTTTACTTTTTTTTCGGTTGTGTTCTTGCTTTTATTCTAATATGTATTGTCTGTTTGACTGCGTGTACCGTTGATTTATTGCAACATCCCTATGTAACGCCCGTATGGGCCTTTAGGGTATTTGAATAAAAAGAGATTATATTGTATTGGGGCTGACAGTGTTATCAGTTATTAGTAATTTTTGCAGACAATTTTCAGTAGATGTTTTCCATGGAAAGCAATAGTCAGTAAATGCAAGCTGCCTGATCCATGGGTAGCGCCTATTCAGAAAAAATGAACAAGTCGAGGATGACCAAGTGCTTTTTGTCTACGAAGAATCGTGCCGACTTAAGTGTACATAAAGATTATCGTAATGATATCAACTCGGAGCTTAGGAAAGCGAAAGATGCTTATAAAAAGCCACCGTTTCACAGTAGCAGGAGCAAAGGCCCGAAGCTTTTTTGGAAGATTTTAAATTAGAACTTCCGGAAAAAAAATGCTTAGATAATCTTGTAATCAATGGCGCGCTAACACCTCACCCTTCCATTGCAGACAAGTTTAGTGATATTTCTGCTAGCTTTACGCCTACTGATAACGATGAGAAAGCTAGCTATATAGCTGCACTTCTGGCAGACTATTGACTCGTTTAATTTTAACTTGACTGATACTGAATAAGTATTCAATGTGCTAATTTACATAAGATCTGCACGCTGCGTTGATTATGACCGACTTCAAATTAAATAATTATAAGTTTTTGGCTAAAATGTTAGCACCAACATTAAGCAATATCTTTTACCTGTTCTTCAAATCGGGCATATTTTGTTATAGCAATGTAGGTTATGGTTTCAGTATTCTTTAAGAGTAGTGACAGGCAACTATGGCTTTATCTCTCTCCTTCCTGTATATTCTAAGCGGTTGGGAAATGTGATGTAAAAAAGAATCAATTTTTCTTAAAGCGCAGTTCATTCAGGGAGTTCCAGCTCCGGTTTACCAAGGGACAATCCGCTGGATCAGCGTTGTTATCGCAAAAATAACTTACTTTAGGCGAAATGGAAGAAAATGGACTAATATTGGCGATATCTATTAACTTTAAAAAGGCCTTTGACATGTTGAATGACAAGGCATTATATTGGTTAAATATATCCTAGAACAAGTTTTCACCACCCGCACGCGCGCTCACTCCAATTCCACTGCTGTGGATGCAAGTCAGCGCCGCCGTGTCGTCCTGCGTTCGCTGCACTACACTGCACGTACCAACACGCCCCGGTTTTACTACCATAGAAGTAACATATTTCTTGACTTTTTTTTTGAACACTGATTATTGTACTTCCTGAGATTTTATCTGGCTAGTGTCTTTATATATCTCAAGGTTCCTTCCAAAATGACACGCAAACATAAGTGTATTTTTACGAGAGAAACGAATAGATGGTTCGTTCCGCCGTGTAAGAAAAACTAAAGCAAACAAAATGTAGAATACATTATTGCTTACGACTTTAAGTAAGTATGATCCCTCCCGTAGTGTTTATATTTGCCTCCCGCTTCCTCTACGTTACATTCCATTCAAATTATTAAATAATACTGCTTCCTTATAAGCATCTGATTTATTTACATTTGTTTTTGTGTAAGAGTGTGTCACATATCTTTCCCCCTCTAATGCTTCATATTGCGTCTTTGATGGTCGAAATGTCATTGCATGCTGACACAAACAGCGTCCGGGGGCCGCGGCTGTCGCGTGTATGTTCGTACTTGTTTTCTGGGCTTCAGAGGTTCTCAAACTGCTTATGTTTTTGTCCACTGTCCATTCCTTAACAGACTGGGACGAATAAAATGCATTAATTCATATGGAGCCAACAGACAAAGCCAGGGAAGGCATCGGACAAATCAACACTTCTTTCGAACTGAAATGAAGAAATGGTAAGTAATAAATAAATGTATACATAATAATAGTAGATACACTATCAGTGTATACATGGCAAAACAGACGGTACGATGGCAGCCGCGATCGCACAAGGCCGGACATAAGACGCGTAATGGGCCACAGGTGGCTTTGAACACACCACCAAAACGTCTTTTCGTCCACTCGAGTTTTCTACATTTCAACGAGAAACAACTTCGCCAATGATTTCCCACTGCCTGCCATTAGAGAGTTTTAGAACAGGGGCCCCAATATTTTAGGGCCCCAAAGAGCTTTGCGGGTGTTAGCGTTGGGGCACGCAGGAAGAGTTTTAGAATACTGCAAATACTGACGCCTTTGATAAGGAGATTTACGAAAAGCGGACGCCATTACTGCTCGCCAGAAATTACCCGCAACAAGCAAAACAGCGCCTCGTCACGACTTCCTCCGAGGTCAGCCGGCATCCGCGGTATCTCGCAAGGTGCCTGCGCCGCGGTGGGGGGTGCTTCGTCACTGCTGTGCGGTGACTTCGAATCGTCCCCATAGACTGGGCACCCTGAAGGCGCGCCTGGCTGGCACCTTTACGTCTGCCACAATCGTTTATTATCAATGTATATATGGCGTAAACAGCTGTATTTTCTTTATTACACAAAAATACGTTTTGTTCAATCATGTGGACTTCTATTCGGATGTACATCTGTGTTGAGTACCGAGGGGGGGGGGGGGGGGGGCTAAAGTTGCAGGACAGACGACGAGGCGTGCGATCGCCGTGTGACACGTTATTATTTTTCCTCCCTTGAGTGTGTACTGTAGGTGAGTAAACTTTAATTAGAGTTGTAATACGGGTGAACTTCTTGCAAAGATATTACTTTCAGAAAACTTCATGTAGATATAACCGAGTTTAATGCCAAGTTACGTTCTAAATAAAGCCTCGCACACCCACATAGCGGCATTTCCAAGGCGCCATAGCTCCAGTTAGAGAACTCACATTGACACCGGCGCTATATTTTACGACGCTCTATGGCCACGACATGCCGAATATCTCGGAGGTCATATTGTAGGCACTGAGGAAGGACTCGTTCGGGGATTTGCGTCATATCCGCGTCGTCTGCGTAGGTGGGGGCGCTTCAATGTAAACTATTGTATTGGCGACTAATGTGCGAACGCACCTCCAATCGCAGAAGGAGCTCACTTTTTAAGCTTCGAGCCAACTCCGATAATTTACCCCATTCAAATACTTGTGAAACTCAACAAGGCTTTTACGAGACAGCCCCTGCACAGATTTTAATGAAGTTTGTCGCATTTGAGAGAGAACGTTACGTTCTAGTGACTGTCGAACGGGTAATTAATATTTATTTAGGCCTGGAAGTTCTTACGAAATTTACTCAAATTCGGTGTTTCTTTTTTGTTTCTGTATCTGTTGATTGCCTGCACATACGTTCATCGATGCGCGGTGTAATTCTGCCCGACTGCATCGCCACTTCACCTCAGCTGCCCTTCGCCTCATATAAGGTGTCCTTCTTCCATCAAGAAAATTTAGTTGACAGTCAGCGCTTGTGTCTCATCCTTGTTCCTTTGCGCTTGCATGTCTCAGCGCTGTTACGTTTGTCAAATCAAGTGTGCACCAACTCGCCCAGGAAGAAGTTTTAATGTAGAAATAGAAGCACGAAGTTTACAAATCCGTAACTGTGCACCGAAAACAGATAAAGCAGTTCTGTAAACTAAATCTGTTAGAACATCTAAAGCGGGCAAATTCGATGTATGATTTCACAGCTGATGTGAATATGTCACAATGTTTACAAAGGCCTTGCAAACGTCATATTCACATATTACTGGTACATTTCTGAGCGGTGTATAGTACATAAATTCTTTCCACTTTAGATGGAATATTAGGCACAGTGTACAGAATTGCAATATCTTTTTTGATTGTTGAATTATAGAGTTGTAAGCTTGATAGGCGCGTTTCAAGATGTTTTAAAAAAATGGCGGCCTAGATAAATAAATCTGCTACTTTCAGTCACTACATGTTAATAACTTCTTTTAAATGTAACAAACCTCATGAAATTCGACGGAGCGGGCAACACTCCACGTATACTCGCTCGTAGATACATCCCACCACCTCGGAGGATCCCACGTGGGAACGGAAAAATCCTTCTTTCCAGTGCGCGAGACTGAATGAGCTCGGTTTGCTGCATTTCAAAGAAACGATCTAGCGAAATTTCAATACTGTACTGTTCAATAAAGTTAGTTGAAAAGCGCGAAATTTGAAGAAAAAAGGAAAGCTACGTTTACAACTCCAACTTGGCAATGACAAAACGATATCACAATTCTATAATCTGCACCTAATAATGCATCTAAAGCGAACAAAATTGGTATATTATACATCGCTCTGAAAAATGCCATTCTTAAGTGCGTGGGACTATCGGCAGACCTTCGTAAACCTTGTAAAAAATCCACTTGAGCTGTAAATTCATATGCCAACTTTGTTCGGTTTACATGCTCTAACAGGTGCAGTTTACAGAACTGCGGCACCGGTTTTTGGTGCACAGTTAAAAATTTGTAAAGCTAGAACTCCTATTCACCTGAAACATGCGAATTCTCGGAAATTTTCTAAACATTCCAGGCCCTAAATAAAAATTACGGTTCCTACAGTGACTAGAATTTAACATTGTATCTCAAATGCAACAAAATAAATTTCACACAAATCGGTCTAGGAGTTGTTTCTAAAAGCGTTTCTGCGTTTTCAATCGGCGGCAACGGCGCTGCGGCCGAGCTCAAGCGAATGAAAGAGCGTAGGTTAGGGCGTGTTGGTATTCCATAACTGAGCCACTGTCTTTCGTCCCTTTTCGTGCGCTAAAAACCTCAGTTACTCAAGCGAATGGCTTCCTCTGCGTCACGTGGACAAATTCGAACAGAAACGCCGAATAGAAAGCGAATAGCTTTCTTGAAGCGTTCGGCTAGAGAGGGAGCTAGAGAAAATGGCGCGGGTTAACCGGAAGAGTTTGCTACCCTTTACTGGGGTAACGAACAGGGCGGAGGGATGATGCAAAGGCGCGAACGGACCACTGGAACTTCAATGGTGCCTTGACCGAATAGAGTGGGAGAATATTTCAAGTTTCGAATAGAATATTACACATTAGCAACTCGCTCTCGTATTCCAAAACAAGCTCTCGAGTATTTTCGAATACTTGAAACTAACAAATTATTTCGGAACAGCTTACTGTCTCGCTACAGTTCTCTGTCTACTAAACAAAGCGTCACGAATTGTCAGGAGTGAAACGGCCAAAGTTAAGGAATCAATGCACATAAACAACATAGGTATTGCAACCTTTGTTTTCGGCTTCGCGGTGGAAGCCAATATGACAACGGTGTTCTTTTCCTTCTTTTTTTTTTGCTTGTATTCCGGCATTTAGTGTTTTTAGAAATCTAGTCACGAAGCAGTTTTATTTGCTACGTTACAGCCACTGGCTCTTTTCATTGCAACGGTGAGCTCACACGTGTTCGACACACAACTCCTTCACGGTAACAATTCATTTACACTGTTCGGAAAATAATGCATAAACAGCAGCCATTTATTCTTGCAAAGCTTGTTGACAGCCAGTGCGTTGAGAGGTTAGTGGTGCCGTTCTGATTTTATGAAACTGAGTGAGCTCGTGTATGAAACTGATCTTGGAAATCACAACAAGCGCTAAGGAACGTAGGGAAGAAACATGACAGGACGGGCCTGTCCATACGTGTTCGCGTTCGTTAGTACTTGATGTCATAAGTTGGGTTGCCACCAACTAGCCCAATGTTCTGAATCAACGCTGCGCAATGGCCCCATGGATACAGCTCGTTCTGCGCATCTTCATCCGGCTTCGACATTTTCCGCCTCCCACACGCGGATAAGGACTACGGCGCACTATCTTCGGGCACGCTGACGTCACCACACGATCACGGGACAGCAAGACCAGTGCATATAAAAAGCGCTCCTGCAAGCTCCTGCTTCAGTGGACACGGCGGCACGGCCGTGACAATGTCCCCAAACGTACCTCTACCTGTGCAGGTTGGTGATGAAAAGTATGGATTCCGTAGTGATAACCCTTGTATACTAGAGCTGCCGTGTCCACACGGGTTTTTCAATTATGTGTGTGACTGTTTTTCGATTTCACTTCTTTTACTCAAGCTGTCTGGAGACATTACTGTTACTGGCCCTGTTACTGAAAAAATGTTTACTGAACTAATCATCACACAGAAAGAAATATTGTCCAAAATATCGGAAATTCAGCAAAACCAAACATCGTCTGAGTCACGCATCCTTGAAATACAAACCAGGCTTCAGGCTATTGAAAACAAACTGCAGAGCCTTGACGGAACACACAAAAGGCTTGACGACTTAGAAACTGCTACGGAAGGTCACGGCTTGACAATGAATAGTATCTACAGGCAGCTTGACGACTTAGAAAATCGATTTCGTCGCAACAACCTCATAATTCGAGGTGTAAAAGAGGAAGGGCGCGAATCTGAAGAGATCTTGCTGAAGAAGGCAAATGACAATATATTCGGAGAAAAACTCGGACACAAACTTAACTCTATCGAAAGAATTCATAGACTAGGAAAGAAAACGCCGGGCAAGGACCGTCCTGTTATTTTGAAGCTAAATAATTTTAGAGGTAAGATGAAAATTATGCAGAACTGCCACAAGCTCAAAGGTAGTCAAACAAGCATATCAAAGGACTATTCTAAAAGAGTTGTTGATATCCTCAAAAAGCTGTGGAATTCGTCAGATGTGGAGAGGAGCAATGGCCTGAAAGTTAAATTACTTTTCGATAAGATTAAAATTGGCGACGACCTTTACATTTGGGATGAAGTAACCGCTCAGAGAGTGAAGTGTCATACCCCTGCAGAAAACGATCAAGTGTGACTCAATAATTCTCCCAACGCAGGCTTTAAGGCGATAAATATAAACGCCAGAAGCATTGTAAACAAAGCAACCGCCATTGAAAGCATTATCTTGGAACACGAACCACATATATACTAGTAATAACTGAAACTTGGCTTCATCAGGATGTATCGGACGAGGAAGTCACGCCGCCAAATTATTTAATAGTAAGAAGAGATCGGATAGGAAGAGGGGGTGGAGTGGCAATAATGGTCAAAAGCGGTATAGTATTTTCTGCTTTAGATGGTCCAAGTAACACTGAATCAGTATGGATAAAAGTTAGGTTAAATAACCGCTCGGTGATAGTAGGTGGTGTGTACAGAGCCCCAAACTCACCTGTAGACATGCTTGTTAGCTTAAGAGATTTCATGGACAGGAATTTAAAACAGGACGACTCAATCCTACTTTTAGGTGATTTTAACTTGCCCGGAATTGACTGGAATACACTCTCCTTTAGTGCAACGGATATGCCTAGCTGTGAAGAACTAATTGAGCTTGCATTTTGTTATAACCTAACTCAAGTTGTAGAAGGTTACACCAGAGTATGCGAAACAACATCATCACTTCTAGACCTAGTCTTTATATCCTCAGTACTGCTACCACATCTTTGTGATTGCGAACCCTGCGAAGGTATATCTGATCACAAAATTGTAATAATCGTTTTAGATATGGGGGTGCCAGATCGTTCGCATAGTAAACTTGGTGTGTTGGAATGCCTCGAGGGTTCATCTGATGATTTTACGCATCTTGCCGATAATGGAGCTACCGTAGACAAATTATGGGCCTACTTTTCAAACATGGTGGAACATTGTATTACGCACTTTATTCCCAAGCTTTCAAAATGTACAAGGAAGAAGAATCCCTGGATAACAAGAGCAATCATACACATGAAGCGGAAATTAAAAAGAAAACGGAGGGCTAACAGGATTAAGTCTGTTCCTGGCGATAGCAGTGCCATTAGTCAAATGAGTAAGCAACTCAAGCATCTTGTCAAGGTGGCTAAGGACAAGTTCTACAATGTAACACTAAAAAAAATTTTAATAGAGGCACCTACCAAGTTTTGGCGCTATGTTATTCCTTCAAAGCCTCGAAAAAATGGAGAAAAAAATAATGCAGAAAGAGCTGAAAACCTTAACTCGTTTTTTTTCATCCGTCTTCACTTCTGACGACGGCTTGTCACCAAAAGTAGCAGACGCGCCTGGCTGCCCTCCAGTTCAAGACTTAGAAGTCACAGAGCAAGGAGTGGTTAACTTGCTGCTTCAATTGTCTGTAAATAAAGCCCAGGCTCTGATGGAATCTGCAATGAATTCCTGCTTAGATATGCAGAGTGGGTTGCCAAATACCTCCCAAAAATTTTTCAAATATCCATTACCTCGAGTTCTTTCCCGTCCGCTTGGAAATATGCCAAAGTTATTCCGGTCCATAAGAGTGGTTCTTCATCGGCTGTCAATAATTTCCGACCAATTTCTCTCCTTTGTACATGTTCTAAGTTGCTTGAGCATATTGCATTTAAACACCTTATGGAATATCTTGAAAATAATAACATACTTCATCCTTCTCAACATGGGTTCCGAAAAGGCCTTTCTACAATTACCCAGCTCATAGAAACCGTTCACGATCTTTCCGAAAGAATAAACAGCCGTGGCCAAACTGACATATTATGCTTGGACTTTTCAAAAGCATTCGATAAGGTATCTCATCCAAAGTTGCTGCTAAAGATTAATGCTATATTCAGGAACTCCAAAATAACACACTGGTTTTCTTCCTACCTCACCTCCCGTGAACAGTTTGTACACCTCGAAGGTTTTCAATCGTCTTCTTCCCCTGTGGTTTCAGGTGTTCCACAGGGAAGTGTCTTGGGCCCCCTTTTATTTTTGGTTTTCATAAATGACCTCCCAAAAGCTATCACGGTCCCAATCAGACTTTTCGCTGATGACTGTGTCGTATACAAAACAATTAGGACCCCAACTGATCAAGAAGAAATGAGCGCTAATCTGCATGCAATAGAACATTGGTGCGCTAAGTGGCAGATGGTGCTTAACTCTGACAAATCCGCAATTATGTCTGTTACTAGAAAGAAAAACATAATGATATACCCTTACTCCATTGCAGGTAAACCAGTTAAAAGAGTCCATCAGCATAAGTATCTCGGCTTAACCTTCACTTCTGACCTATACTGGAATACACACTTAGATAATGTATGCTCCAAGGCACGCAAAGCAATTTGGGCACTAAGACGCAAAATCCGTAGTGCAACTCCCGATGTAAAAACACTCACTTATAATACCCTTGTAAAACCTGTAATTGAATATGGCAAAATTGTTTGGGATCCTTACACGGCGTCTAACAAATTAAAAATTGAGAAAGTTCAGAAACTTGCTTCCCGTTTTAATTTCAATAAATATCGCCCAAGTGATTCGCCAACCGAATTATGTAAATTAGCAAACCTTAAAAGTTTAGAATACTGCACTAAGGTAGATAGGCTGAAGTTTCTTTGCCTTTTAATTCATGGCCACTTGAATATCAACACATCACCATATTTTACAATACACCCTAATGAGACATCAAGACATCGCCACTCCATGTGCATTCCTGTGCCGCGTTCTTATAACGATTGTTTTAAGTACAGTTTTTTTCCTCGTGTTATTAAAGAATGGAACATGCTGCCTGATTCCATTGTAAATATTAACTCCCTTGATGCCTTTCTAGAATGCCTGGAATCTTACCTGGACCGTAGTACACCAATGTAATAGTTGTGCCTCAGCACTTGCATGCGTTTTCTTATCTACTGTTTGATTTTTCTTTTGTCTTTTGTGTCGATATCGTAGTTGGGAAATGTACCTTGTTTAGAATATGAATTTATTAGATTTTCCAGTCCTGTAATAGCCTGAGAAAGGCTGACAGCATCAATGAATGAATGAATGAATGAATGAATGAATGAATGAATGAATGAATGAATGAATGAATGAAAGTGGTCATCTGTATTGGTAGGTAGCTGTCGTTTTTGCACTGGACAGTACAGGAGGAGTGCCTAATTAGACCAATATAAATATTCTTGCTTGCGCATGCATGCGTCTGCGCTTGACTGTTCGATATTTACTGTTCGTATTCGGTTTATATTCGTAAAGACTGATATTCGCCCACCTCTAATAGGCAATCACTGTCGATGGATCCAGATGGTTTTCTTTGCCAAGTGCATGGGCGGCTTTATCGGGGCGCCAACATAAGTAAGCTTCCATGCCTCCTATATATATATGTATATATACATTCGTATGAACAAAACCTTCTTTTATTAAAATCTTGCTGGAAGCGAGCGTTTCGTCTTGTCTAGTCCGTCGTCTGTTGGCGTTATTCTAACGGGCATGTATTGCCACTTGAACATACTCTCATAAACGTAGCTTATAGCAGTATTTAATGAATTACGTTTGCTAGGTATGAAGTAATGAGTGCCATTCTGGTAAAAAAAAAAAAAAGCGCACCGCAAGCATTGGCTGGGAATACACACACGGCGGCAATTACGAAGCACACCCACGCATGGTTCTGCTACAATGCAGGTAGTCGGTATCGCTACGCATGGTTCAGGCGATGCCGGGCTCGTTCGTCTAGAAGTGGTCAGCCAACATCAGCCAATCGCTGGCTCGCCATTCATGTCGCGCTGCAATGCGCCTCGCCCCTCCTACGGCACCGAAAACCGAAACCGCGTGTACGCGGGCCGTGGAGAGAAACGAGGCAGCAAGCGGCGGCGCCACTAGTGCACGGTGCCCGCACCCCATGTTCCACGGCAGCCGGGCCGCCGCCGCCGCAGGGCGGGCCCGCAACAAGACAAGCAAAGCGCGATAGGCGTGGGCCCAGCGCGGGCCCAGCGCGACGGCGACAGCGCCCGACTACGGCGAAGCACGGCCGCGCAGCACGGAAAGGGTGTTACACTGCGCCTTCCTTTCCTTCGAGAGGCTGCCGAAACGCGGACACTCACCGAGCAGGGCCAGTTTCGCGAGATCGCCATCCAAACTGCTCGGGGCCATGGTGGAATGGCACCCGGAAATGCTGCCAGCGCCGCCATGCATGCAGTTTCGCTTTCGCCACTCTCACTACTAACTCGCCAGCAAAATGGGTTTTTATGCATTTTTTGTTCTATACCGCAATTTAACAATTGCCGAATCCGGTCTTTTTTTTTCAATTCAAACTTCGTTCTTTTGAATAAGCTTGTGTTATTTTTTTATCTATGTTTGGCAGCGAGCATTCTTTCTCTTGGCGACGTTGGAACAGGTGGTTGGCAGCCGTGCGGTTACACACGGCCTCCAAGATTTAATGACGTGCACTCACGGCCTCCAAAATTGTGCGCCGCAAATCTCAGAGGCCATGTAATTCATTTCGCAGTTACATATGTAGTCGGAGGAGGCCGCACAAGTAGAACACAAGTGTTCTGCTGATGCGGCCAACGTTGACAGTGCCAGCGCGCGTATTACGAATCGACGTAGTACGCCGGCTGACGATTCGATTTCTGCGTGCATGCTTTCCTCGTATCATTTGCACCGCCCTGCCTGGCGACAAAAGCGCGACTCCGACAGAATAGGCGTAAGTTGTGCTGTTATGTCATATAAAAAAATTTATGGGTTTTACGTGCCAAAACCACGATATGATTATGGTGCACGCCGTAGTTGGGGACTCGGGAATATTTGGACCACCTGGATTTCTTTACTGTGCATTTATAAACTTAAGTACACGGGTACTAAGGCACGTGCATGAAGCAAGCAAGACATGCAGCGGTGAAACATGATATTCGCCCTACGAACTACACCTCATGCCCTATAAGAATCGTGCGTTTTTGTGCGTACTCATACTGTTTTATTACTTATTCACTTTACGCCACAGGTGCAGCGGTTTCAGGCCAAGGAGGAGCATGTAAAGCGTTGCCGAAGCTCTTCTTCCAGCCGTACGTCGCGCTGAAGAAACCTCCGGGTACAAAGTATTCACCAGCGGGCTCGATGGCTAGCTGACGACGACAAAATATGACGGCGCGTACACATTGTGTCGATCTTGTCTCACACGCTGCTTGTTTGGTCCCGAGTCTCGCGTGGGGCGGCTGTTGCAGTGCGCAGCGGCACCTGCCAAATTGTTTCTTGTGGCCGCCACGCGATGGCGCCACAATGCATCGCAAAAGGCGAATTGTCAATCCAGACGAAACAATTGGTGTCAGATCACCAAGAAAAAGCAGAAATTCCCATTTCCCTACGGTTTCAATAATGTATCTTGAAGAAATTATATGCAGGACTGTTTTCTCACAGCACATTCCCATATGTAAACAGAGTAGTGAACAAAAAAATATGATATTTGGCATTTAAGTCCTGTGAGCTAATGTGCTCGGTGTTGGTGCTGCATTATGCCAGATCGATAGCCTAGGGCAATAGTCCTTGCAAGATACACTGCCATGGTACTTTCTTCGCACAGCCTAGCCTACATGGCGTGTTCATAATTTGCGTATTCCAAACATGTATTACAAGGAAACCGTACCATCAACCAGTAGTGAAAATATGTGAGCGCTGGTGAGGTACATTTTAGTAATAGGTGGATAGGGAGGCTGAGCAAAAGGTTTAGCATGCTACTACACGTTTATTAGATAACAAGAGAATAATGGACTTGTGAAAAGAAAATAACGCACATACATCGTGAAATCAACGCCGTGGCAAGTGGAGCTTTATATCACCATTAATAACCCAAACGCTATCCATCTCCGTGGTGCAGCCAAAAGGAGAGTTCGATAACATTTGTTTATTGATGGTGCCATAAAACTCCTTTGTTGATACCGTGGTGCTCACTGCTGCCCTTTCCCGAGCTTTTGTGCGATTGGATTCATGTGCATTTTCTTCTCTCGTCATTTCATCTCGTTATATATTAAACTTGAGTAGTAGCATGCGAAATCTTTTGCTTGGCTATCCTATCCACCTATCATTAAAATGTACTTGACAAGCGCTCACATATTTTCGCTACTGGTTGATACTACGGTTTCTTTGTAATACATTCTTAGGATACGCAAATAATGCTCACGGCAGGCGAGCTGTGAATAAAGTGCCATGGCAGTGCATGCTGGAGGGACTAATGCCCTAGGCATGATCTAGCAAACCACAGCACCAACATGCTGAGCACATTACATCACATATCTTTTTTGACTACTGCACGTGAAACTGTCCCAGGATGCTCCCGTAATATCTAAAAGTAGCATAGCAAAACCTTTTTGGAAGTGACACTATTGTCATGTTTGGCACACACCGCACTTGGGATCTGCCATGTAATCAACAAGAGACTTGGTCTCTATGTTTGTGTATTTAGGGTTATGCATTGTGTGGTAAAAATACAGATATATACACTCTCGTTGTGAAGTAACACTTCTTGCAAGTTTGAGCATTTGTTTCAGAGCCCTTATGGTATTAGCACTGCTGTTACTTATTTAGCCATCTTTACCTTTGTTATACTTTTCTGCAGTCATTTCGTTTGCTAAGTTTATAGCAGCAGTGATGCAACATTTCTTGTACAATTGCCCAGGTGGAGCCTACACAGGTCAAAGACTTGAACATTGTGATACACCGACACGGCAAGGTTTCCAAGGGAATGAATAGGAAGCGCAGTACTACACAAGCCCCAAAGGCAAAGTTTCCAGGAATTCTTGACTCGCTTCATTGTGTTCTTCCGAATGCAGTTGTGTTTACAGCATTCTCAAAGTATGCCACACTTGGTGAAGAAATAGACAGCGCTGATGAAGGCGAGATTGTTACTGGACAGGCAGAAAGCTTGTACGAAATGTATGACAAGATATAGGAAACCCAGAATCAATCTGCCAGAGACGAAAAAATTTATTCATTATTGAAGATGCGGATGATCCACAACGATGTCGCACAAATAGAAGAAAAAACAAGAATGCAAAGGAAGTTCCTACTATGGTTTCAGCAAAGAAGTGGTCGGATAACGGGATCAGTCTTCAGCAAAGTTGTTAAATATAAGAGTTCTGCAGCACGCCTAGCAGGCAACATTGCCCAGTCTCCTCTAGTGCTCTATGAAACTCGTCACAGAAAGACAGTCGTTATGAAACATGGAATACAGCATGAGAAGACTGCAAAGCAGCAGTATGTTCAGTACCAGATGCAACACCACGTGGATTTTAAATGTAGAGACGCCGGCCTGTTTATTTGTGAGGAATTTCAGTTTGTTGCAGCCAGTCCAGATGGCATTGTTGAGTGCAGTTGCTGTGGCCGTGGAGTTCCTGAAATTAAATGCCCATACAAGTACAGAGATGTGCCCATTAATGAAATTACTGAGAAAAGTTTTTACCTAAATAAATATTGTCAGCTGAAATGTAACCATGAATACATGTTTCAGATTCCAGCTGAACTGACTTCTGCAAATGTCAATTATTGTGATTTTGTGTGTTGGTCGAAGAAAGGGTCCATCGTTGTGCACATATTAAGGGACCGTGATTTCCTTGCAAAACACATGTCAGTGCTGGAAACATTCTTGAGGCAGGCCGTGCTTCCTCAGCTGCTGTCGAGGAAGAGCACTCAAAGTATGTAGCTTCCTAGAGATGTGGATTGCCGGATGGATTTCCGATGTGCGAAATGAGCACAAGCTATGAAAAGTGACATTCAGCTGGGTCGAGATTCTGCAAGCGTCTCAATTTCCAAACCGGAGGCTGAGAAACATAGGAAGCTGACTTGCAATAATGTGGCAACTGTTTCGGCTGCTCACCCGTTATGAAGAGAAAAGGCCTTTGTCAGGGCCACCCGAAATATTGCTGGCGGGCACAAGATTAACGCACCCTTCTCTTTCCCTCTAATAAATCAACAGTGTTCAACAGCATGATTACAACGTGAATTTAAGATAAATACAAGAAAAACAACCAGAGTTTTGAGCACAGTGAGCATCAAAATTATGGTTGCAAGGCACAGCCAGACTTAGTTTACATGCAAACAGGAAAAATTGCATGCTTTTTTTTCGCTTTCAGAAGCTTACAAAGTGTCTACTATATTGCAAAATTTTGATGGGGAATAGAACCAAATATTTTCCATGAAATAAACTATACTATATTTCCACAAGTTTTAAGAATTTGTGTTCCTTACAGCATGCCATCATAGTATACACATTAACAACTTCAAAAAAAATTATGATGCTATTAACAAATCCGTGTCTTGCGCTGTGGTCTGCTTCCACAGGTGCACTTTCTCTACATTATCCCTCCATGTCTGGTCCTTGGCGTTAGCGATAGAAGTAAATACTTCGCAGCATGTTAACACGGCAATTTTCACTCTGACGAACATCGGTGCAATGCAGCTTGTGCTCTTCTAAGACGCATGTTTGCGACCGTCCACAGTTGAGTAAATATTAGAATGTGCATGTTCATAATGCTCATGCTAGCAGCATCAAGTGCAATGTAAACTATGGATCACTACCATGTCCAATGTGAAAATTTGCCTGCTGGAATTGTGCCACTAATGTCTGCAACGTGTGCCTAGAAGGAAATGAGGCCGCTGATGCCTCAGTCCGCGCTCAACCACCGGGCATGGCTTCCACACCCGTCATCTGAGGACCTAGAACCAAATCCGGCCATTACTTTCCGCGAAATCGTTCAGCTCTACCAATCCGCTCACGGTCGCTTTAAGCCCCCCCCCCCTCCCCCCGCTAAAGGTTTGACCAAGGCAGTGGAGCGCTGGCTCCTCCGTCTCTATACTAACACGGTACTGTGCCCGGCAGTACTACAGCGTTTTCACGCTGCTTTCTCTGGGGAGTGCCCACTGTGTGGTTACGTGTTCTCGGATGTTTTCCACATGGTGTGGGCTTGCCCTTCTAACCCGGCTTCCCCTTCCCCCCCATCCACCCGAGAGAGCTGGGAGGCAGCTCTGCTCGGCTGCTCTACCTTAGAGAGCCAAAGAGCTCTCGTGTCTAGGGCCCGAGCTGCCGCGGAGGCCACAGGGGTGCCGGACTAGGGACCCGTCCTAGATTTCGTAAGGGGCCGGTTATTAAGGTCGTCCTCAACTCTCTCTGTAAATAAGTGAAATAAATCTTTACAACCACCACCACCCCCAAAAACATGTTGCTTAGGTGCTCTGCAACTAGCTTGAGAGACAAAATAGCGCCAAGTGGGGCGATGTCTTTGTAAAATACTGTACGTGAAAATAGAAACAAAATGGCAATACCAAAGTACAAAGTGGCAATTTAAAGGCTACATAAACCTAGCATTTTCATAGCGCTGTTGCAAACTATCTATCCATGAAGCATAGATACCGATAGCCTATGAACACAGCATCATGGGTAAATCACGACGACAACAAAATACGTGATGCTTGGAGTCTGAGGGATGATTTCATTTGCTTATTAACCATTAATGCTCTGGAGTGCTTGCGATTCAGCTTGAGAAATTGAAAATCGGCTAATGGCATGCCGATGGGGTTGACCCAGCAGTTGGCACCGCTAAGGAAAAACCAGTTGTGCTGGTGGAAAATCAACCTAGAGCCTACCCTACTCTGTAGTGGCTCAATGCGAAAGGTGGTGATCCAGATTAAGCACACGCGGCACAACCAGTCTGCAAGCATGAAACAGGAAACTTTATTGAACTACAAGAACATGTACATGAAACGACAGGCAGAACATAACTTAGTAATTTGGGAACAGGGAACTCTGATTCGCATCAAAGATCTATAGAAGCAAACTGGGGCTAGTCAATATCAAAAGGCACATTGTGTTAGCTATAGAACGCAGAGCTGTCATGCAGTGCGTCTAAAATGCATAAATTACTGGCATCACATTTGCAACTGATCCTAGATCTCAAAACACTAAAACCATAATAGCAAGCATCAGAGTACCCCTAAATAATGTATCACAATAACCTTCTGTGAACCAGTTTTGTTTTTCACGTGTTTGTTTCATGACCAAGGGTCCTTATTAAAGCACTAACTATTAAAACAAATGATTAGTGAGAACCGCAATCAGCAACACAATATCATTAACCAATCCTTCACAAAGTAAGGCAAAGTGTTCTTTAGTATGTCTAATCGCGTCATGCGGCCAATTTGCCTTCTCACAGTGCGTTCGCCCTGCCCGAGCCGATGTCACAAATTGGAAGGGTCGCAGATGCATCCGATTTTGGAGCAAGTCCCCCAAAAACACAAACGTGCACTGCTGCAAGCACTCGTACCGCGTGCCGATAATTGGCCGACTATACAGCACAGTGTCTCTCTGAGACCATTTTATTATACCAGACCGACAAAGGCACAACCAAATGAGTCGGAACATGCTTTCGAAGTTGAAAAGCACAAACTCCCTCAGCTCTTTCAAGCCGTATGCACATGAAGTTTGAGCCAATGTTGATATTGCTCAGTGAAGGCTAGGCCTAGTGGAGTCGATTTTGTACATCCGCTACCGGCAGACATGAACTTGTCTGAAAAGTAAGCAGTTAGGATAAAGGGAACTTTTTACAGTTTTAGTTCTGGCCTTAGCGATTTGAAATCAAATACTCTTCGCACAGCACTGTACTGAGTCACCTTTCCCAAAGGCTGCCAATCGCATTCGCTGCGTAGATAGGTGGGTCTGTGTGCGTTATGCAGACACATATATTAGTTCCAAAGATGCACTGTTTACCTCTGCATGAAACGGTGAACAAGACACGGTGCACACATCACAGCAACAAAAGCGAACGCCTCGCTCAGTTGCCTACACTGTCGGCGATAGCACCGACATTTTCGCAAGAGAACTACATGGCCTATTAATGAGCTCTTGTGTGAGCATAGTTTTCTCTAATAATGCTACATGAAACGCCCAAAGTTTTACTATGAAGTTAAAGAAAAGTGAGAATCGAGTATAACAATCTAATATATTTGTATCTGGTTCACAGTCGCCGTTGCTTAAGGGGCTCGACCGCGCATATTGACTCGTCTCAGGGAGGGCCAATGTGGCTCATTTGCACAGATATATGTTTTGCTACCTTTTGACACGGTTTCATATCAGTGATGAGCTCTTTCTACAATATTTGAAGCTCTGTGGCTATAGATGTCGACGTAAACAAACGCACCGCTTAGATAAATGTAATATAGAAGGCTGCACTCGAAGTTTCTTCGAATATGTGAAATGTCTAAAGAATGTGTAAGATGAATACAAAAAGCGAGCTGCCCAACTGCAGAAATCAGCGACAACAAATTATAACACAGCCGTGTCGACAGACGGAACTCGGTGTACTTTTATAGGCTGCACTGTTAACACAACAGCGCAATCAGGCCTCAAGTTCTCACCCAGTAGTCGGTGAGTGCTGCATGGCTTCCAGGAACAACATGCTGCCTAGGAGAAGCCATAAATCATAAATTCTATTCACGAAACGCACAATCAAAGCCCACTCAAAATGGGCACAGCTACACAAAACAGACAAAAGCCGCGGTACCTTTCCAAAACGTTTCCAGCGGCAGAGGGCAGCAAAGGAAAATGAAAAAGGCCAATTACTTGTTCTTGACCAGCACACTGATATTTTGTCCTTGGGCGCTGCTTGTAGGGTTACTGAAGGTTTCCTTGAGTAAGGCAGCTGCTATCCAGTCGACGTAAATCAACAGCTGTGGTTGTCGTCGTCCTCTTTTCTCACCCTAATCTACTGGTGGGGCTGACATACGATACTAACTCAATTCAATTCAGTTTATTTGGACATACATAGGTGGTACAGGATGTCCACGAGGCGCGGCAAAAGGAGGCAACAATGCCCCCTGACAGGGCCTTCACCTCGGGATCACACATTATGACAGCAGGTCGGCATGACAAAATACTGCACTACATTGTGAGATCAATGAAATCAGTGGAAATTCAGAAATACAATGCTGCCTCACATATGACAAATTATCCTATTTGATATTATACATTGATTACATCATTCTAATTCACGGAAGCAATGATGTAGATAATCATTCAGATTGCACTTGCTCAAGATAAAAGAAAGGTACAATTCTAAGCAAAGGAGGCAGGAGAAGAAAGCATCATTTTCATTTTTTTTCTTAAATTGAGAAAGGGTGTTGCAATCATTTATACAGTTGATCATTAGAGGATAAGTGTTACAGAGTGTAACTATTTGATTGTCTATGATCTGAGTACCATAATTTGTGCGTGACTTCGACCAAACCATAGATACAGTGCGCAAGTTATGGGTAAGGTTCCTGTTTAAATACTTTATGCAGAAGGATGTAAAATCATGCTTAATGTTATGAAAAATAAGCACAGCCAATGAGAAACTGTAAAGTTGATAGTATGGCAGTACCTTAACTGCGTCGTACAGGGATTCTTTGGTAATAGGTGCGGAACGGAATACCGCCTTCAACGCCCCGAACTGAAGCGAAAAAAGGCGGTCTGAATCCGATTTGTTACATGTTCCCCAAACTAGCTGACAGTACATAAAATAGGAGTGAACTATGGAAAAATAAATATGCTTTCTCAAACACACAGGTAAAAGATATTTTACGCGTTGCGACAAACCGATAGACCTAGATGCTTTCAAACGAACCTGATCCACGTGATCTGTCCATGTTAAGTCATATTTGAAACAGACGCCCAGGAAGCGGCAAGAATTTGTTGGCAATAGATTGGTACTATATATCTGTAGTTGAACGTGATGATTCAAGGGCTTGTTTCTGGGGCGGAAAATAATATATTGTGTTTTCTTTATATTTAAGTCAAGTTCGTTCTTATTTAACCAGATCTGTAGCTGACTCAGTCACTGATTAGCATGTTCTTCAAGTGAGGCTAGATTTGGACCAGAAAAGAAGACATTAGTGTCATCCGCGTAAAGGATAATATCAGGTGTCAGGGGGATGTTAACGAGGTCATTGATGTATAAAATAAATAACAAAGGCCCAAGAATAGATCCTTGCGGCACACCGTACTTAATTATTCCTATGTCTGACAGAAATTGATTCATGCTAGTGTATTGTTTTCTTCCTTTGAGATAACTGTCTATCAGCTCATGTGCTACTCCTCTGATACCATACTTTCCCAGTTTTTCCATCAGAATTTCATGTTTAATCGAATCAAAGGCTTTTCGGAAGTCAAGAAAAATGCCCAGTGTATATAGTTTCTGTTCAAAGTTATCCAAAATACGGTCCTTTATGGATAGCAGTGCTGTCTCCGTTGATTTTCCAGCCTGAAATCCATATTGTTGTTTACATATTATATTATGAGCATTTAAAAACTTGTTTAACCTCGTGTATATTATGCGTTCGGGGATATTAGAAAAGAGCGGCAGAACAGAGATAGGTCTATAATTATTCAGATAATTTTTTCCTCCTCCTTTGAATATTAAGGTTACGCGTGCAACTTTCATGTTATCAGGGAATATACCGGTCTCTACTATGAGATTACAAATATATACTAGAGGACCCACAAGTAATGGAAGTACGGCCTTGATGGGGCGTGCACTAATATCGTCATTTCCTGGCGAGCATCCATCCTCCATTGCCTTTACAACACTTACAACTTGTTCCTCTGATGTAGGTGTCAGAAACAGTGAATTGCTATTAGTGGAAGGGACATATGTAGTGATAGGCGTTAACGGTTGGCTCATGCGTAAGCAATTTGGCGAACCTGCATTGAGAAAATATTCGTTAAACTTGTTTGCAAGTGGTACACCTGAAAATCTTTTACCATCGATGTAAAAATCCAGCGGAATGCGTGCTTTGCCACCTTTTATGATGTTGTTAGCTGTTTGCCACAATAATTTAGGACTGTTCATAACTGTGGAAAATTTGTTGCCGTAGTAACCTGATTTTGCTTTCTTAAGATCTGAAGTTAAGTTGTTACGAAATTTTTTAAACTCCGTGAAATGAACCGGATCTTTCGTTTTTATGAAACGAGCAAACAGCCAGTTTTTTCTGTTTATACGTCTGTATAATACCGGAGTAATCCACTCTTTTCTTATCCTCCTGTGCTTTTTTATAGGCACGAGTGGGAAAGCACTGTTATAGTGGTGAAGCACTTTCTCTTAAAAAATGTTATATGCCTTACACGGGTTGCTTTCACTATATATATCATCCCAGACTACGTCAGCCATCAGTGAATGGAACTGCGCAATGTTATTTTCATTGATTATTCGTCGGAGGATTTTAGTTCTATCCATTTTTTTTCACCAAGGAAAAGAAGGCAAAAAAAGGAAGGTGATCACTTAAGCTCGTCAAAATTACACCCGATGTTATTTTATTTAACGGTAAATTAGTAAAGCACAAGTCTATGAGCGTTTCAGAGTGTTGACCGATTCGTGTCGGCTTATCTACAATATTTTCACATCCATATGACAACATCAACTCGAGGAGGTGCACCTGGCTAGCATTGTTTCTTAATAAATCAATATTCATGTCACCAAATATAATAACATGTCCTTTAGTGAAGGTAGCATATTCAAGAAAGGACTCAACGTAAGTAAGGAAGGTGCTAACTAATCCGTTAGGGGATCGGTACGTGAGAAGTATAATCGTATTATGATTGGTCACACCAACTGTCTCAAGATCATCACACACTACGGTGAATTCCGGAAGAACCCCATAATCAAGATCTTGTGTTATATACAAAGATACACCGCCGCCACGTCTTTCTGTCCTAAATACAGGGACGTTGTCATAACCTGTTAACTGTGTAACATCGCTATTTGATGTATACCATGTTTCTGTAAATCCAATTATGTCAAAGTGACATTTTATGAGCTCGAGATCAGCCTCAATTTCATCAATCTTATTTGTGAGGCTTTGTGCATTTAAATGATACAAGGAGAAATATTTGCAATAGCTATATTCATTTATGAACGTGTTAAGGGAGTCGTAAGTATAATACATCGTGAAGGTTAACAATAACAGCAGCAATAAAAAAGAAACCAACCTAAGCAATTAGCTCAAGGTCTTGTTCAGAGGCAATCCTTATTGCCCTTGCGCCAGGTTCTTTCCTTACGAAGACCTTTCCATTGGAACACCACGAAAATTGGTAGCCTTGTTCGCGTGCTCTTGATTAGGCAAGCCATAAAAGCTTTCTGTTCAGTGCCGTTAGATTATCGAAAAAAGAAATGTCTTTATCACACTTCTTCACAACTTCACGCTTTGCAAGCCAATTTACTTTCACAGATTGGTGGGAAAACCTTATCAGAATGATCGGCACTTTGTTCACAGGTGCTGGCAGGCGATGCAAACCGTCCACGTCACGCTCATTCAGCAGGGAAAGCTCGAGTTTCTGAGCAAGATTATTCAGTTTTGCGAGAAGGTTTTCTTTTTCAGTGAAAGGTATACCGTGAATTTCCATGTTTTGACGCCTACTGTATTGCTGCAGTTCGTTTAGTTCCTTAGTTAGCCTTGCAACTTCACTTTTGTCTTGGTGTGCCTCTAACACTTCTACTCTCTTGCTAAGGCTCTCGATCTGCCCCTCATGTCTGTCAGAAGTTTGTAGGACAGCATCATACTTGTCTGACACATGTTGAACAAACTTTTCAATGTTACCGACAGTTTCCTTTAGGTTTGACAAGTCTTCAACTTTGGCAGTTAGATTTACCAGACTACCATTAATCGCAGCAAGTTGTTTAAGGATAGTTGCAGGTAAGTCATTGCTACGTTGCACTTTGCGCGAAGCGGACATGCGGCATGTTGGACACTTCAATGTGTTCTTTGCTTCCTCATTTTTCGTCTTGAACGCGCGTTCACTTATGCCAGAACATTTTCCTAGGTGGTAGTATTGACAACACTCAACACATTTCATAAATTCCTCATCATTTGAAAGTTCTTCACAGCACGAAAGACAAGTATCGGTTGTCATGATAGCATTCAAAGCAGCAAAGGCAGCAATAAGGGCAGCAGGGGCAGCAACAGAAATGACCAAAAATACAGGTTAGATTCAAATAATAACCAACCTGCGTATGACAAGTGATGAGAACAGGGCCGACGAACAAGTTGCCGCCACTGCTGCCCAAGTGTGAAGCTGGCCAGCATGGTGTTCGCTTTTAAAGGCAAATTGAAGGGGCAGTTCCGGGAAAACTGGCCACACGCGTTCCAGAAGGCGATAATACAACCGATAGCTTGATGGTGGAGGCTTGCGCCGTTGATGCCCAGAATTTCGATGATCCTGCGTATGACAAGTGATGAGAACAGGGCCGACGAACAAGTTGCCGCCACTGCTGCCCAAGTGTGAAGCTGGCCAGCACGGTGTTCGCTTTTAAGGGCAAATTGAAGGGGCGGTTCCGGGAAAACTGGCCACACGTGTTCCAGAAGGCGATAATACAACCGATAGCTTGATGGTGGAGGCTTGCGCCGTTGATGCCCAGAATTTCGATGATCCTGCGTATGACAAGTGATGAGAACAGGGCCGACGAACAAGTTGCCGCCACTGCTGCCCAAGTGTCTAAACCGTGGCAAAAACCGTGGCAAACTAAACCGTGGCATCAGATTTGTAAGCGCTGCAATCAATAGCACATCATCTAAATAATCCTTCATAAAGTAAGGCACAATGTTTTTTAGTATGCGGAATCTCTTCATGCGCCCAATTACTTGTTCGACTCTGACGCGCCGGAAAGAAATTTCCCTCGATGCTGTCACTTCAGCTTGGGAAAGCTGGTTCTTCCCTTTAGTGCAGGCTGGGATCATAACCACAATACCTAGCAATGCCAGTTCTTCCGTGCCATTAAAGCCGCGGTCTGCCATTACTTTATCAACATAGTCGAGGTACTTGGTGAAATCTGTCTGGAGGACAAGCTGCTTATCACTAATTTTGCCGCCTCAGCACTCCGAAATATACGAGATTAGCCCATCAGATGTGATCCAAACCAGCACCTTTACAGTGTTGAAGATCTTGTACTTGGACCAGGTTGTGCTCTGTGCCGTTGATGCACGTGCCTTTTCAAGGCGAATCTCTGCGCTGTCAATAATTGCTCGAACGTGACGAAACCTCTTACATTGAAATATTTTCGGTTGCCATGCGCGAAAGGCCACATCGTCTGGCCACACAAAGAGCCCTTCTAGCTCACTCACTAGTGTTGTGAGGGCACTTTCAAATATTGTTGACACATAATTTTTACTTATTTTAAAGAGGTCCGCCAGAAAGCACAGGTGAATCTCAAGGCGTAGCCTCATCAGCACGAGCAAAACCTGGTCTTCCTAGCTCATCGTTTCCACAGAAGGGCAAGCAGTTCTATATACACACACAAACCATGCAAATGTCTCCTTATTTGGCAGGCCTGTGCAGTATGCAACCTTTTCAGAGTGCCCGGCTATGGCAGCAGATCCCCATGCAGCAGCCGCACCGTTCGCTTCTGAACTTCTTTTCACTTGAAGGTCTCGAAAGTCATTTTGCATGATTAAATAGCGCTCCTGCAGTGCATCATATGCTCGACATTTCTCCAGGTACTTCTCTTGCATGCGAGTCTGCAGGTTTCTTGAAAATCCGCCCATGTGGTGAGATTGCGTAGGAAACTGCGCTTGTAACAATTGCATGCTCTCTGGCAAGTCGTTTGATGCCTCACCGTCTGAAAAAAGACATTGGCAATCAATAGCCACTGGAGACTGTCAATATGCTCTATGTTGTTGATGAGAAACGGCTTTGAGAAATAAAGTGGCGCAAGCTGCTTGGTTAGCATGGTTAGTGCAGTGCTTAATGCGTGAGCGTGCCATGCAGATGTGAGCAACATTTTTTTCAAGTGGACCTCTGGAACAATTTTGTTAGTTATGGGGGCATTTGACATCAATGTAACCTGTGCAGGTGTGTGTGTGTGTGATGAAGAACACAGTGAGAAGTAGGAATGCGAAAACAGTGATCTTGTTCACAGTGAGAACAGTGATCTTGTGTGTTGTCCGTTATGCAGTGATATCAAGCTTTTCTGAGGAGGTTACCCAACTTATTTATATGGTCCTGTGCATTTATGAGAAGCAGCAATGTTGACTGTTCTTAATTATTCAGAAAAATTGAAAACATGCACAAGTGCTGTACATGCAGTGACGTTACAGCTATTACGCATGCATAGAAAAAAATTGTAATCAGAACTTCGGCTGAGATGGCAATGATTGAATAGTAAGCATAACGCCGTGTTTTGGAATCACTCGCACTTTGCAAAGGCACGCTGAAAAATTTTTACCAAAGTATTGCACAATATTTACGCTGAAACGTATGCAGCTGCATGCGCAACTAACATTTTTACCAGTGTTGAGATTGTGTATGCTCCGTGTTATATGTGCCGAAAGCAACGAGACACTTAATTGTGTTTCACTGCGAATGTTCTGCCTGAAATAAAACTGTACAGTGATTCGATTTTTATGCGAAGCATATTACTAGAGCTCAACCCAGCTCCTCAGGCGCGGCGGTGTCGCCTTCAATGACCTTTGACCCCAGCCATACCACGTGGCACCGTGACGTCACGACAGAGGAGAAACGGGGCTCCAACTCGCGCCGTCGCTCGCGGCGTCGCCTTCAAGGCTGACCACGTGACACCGTGACGTCACGACAGAGGAGAAACGGGGCTCCAACTCGCGCCGTCGCTCGCGGCGTCGCGGCGGTATATAAGCAGCTGCGCTTGTTTCTAGGTGGCTTTGGCTCAGCTCTTGCAAGATGGGCTGGGTGGGAATCGAACCAGGGTCTCCGGAGTGTGAGACGGAGACGCTACCACTGAGCCACGAGTAACGATGCTTCAAAGCGGTACAAAAGCGCCTCTAGTGAATGCGGTGTTGCCTTAGAAACGAGCTGTTTCTAAGGCTCAGGCGTGCGTCGCTTGCTCAGGCGCACATTTCGTTGCCGTGCCGAACGCTGCGTTGCTCGACGCTCACCGCGTCCAATGCGGGGCGCGTAGTCGCTGCGCCGTAGCCCATTGTCTTACACCCCTTGGCGGGTCGACGGGAACGCTGTCGCGTTCCACTCTTGAAGGCGAAGCAGAGTAACGCATGAGTTGTTTCTTCGTCTAGCCGAACCAAATATAGCCAAGCAACAGCAGTTCACCAGGCTAAACAGTGGTTCAACAACTAAAATAAAGGCTAGTATGCTTCGCATCCTGGGCTTAACCTTAGCTAAGCCACAGCCATTTTTTTACTTTCCTTCATGGTTACAAATGTCTTATAACAATGCATGATATTCCAGACATACAAAGAGGTAACAAACGCGCTGTATAAATGCTACAAGCACAGAAAGATTATCAAACCAATAATAGTACAAGAAATGCAGATTTCGTGTATCTATAAAATGACTGAGCATGACATCATAGCTCACTACAAGTCAGTAACACACAATAGTGTTAAGTCCAGTAATTTAAAGAGGCTCTGAAACTCATTTTCTTGAAACCTGAGGAACATTTTTTCTACCAACCAGCGTTTATTGAGCCGGTACCTCATTTGAGATAGGGGGGGGAGTGCTCGTAGTCGCATCAAAACATATGTCTCGAAATTTGGAGCGTATAAGTGTCTTAATAGAAAAGTTGCGATGCTTATCAGGATTGAAATGACAAATTAACTAGTCAAACGAAACTTGGTTATACCACTGAGAAGGATAATCCAGTTGTTAACAAGTGGCCAAGCATTTCAATGTTGCTGTGTTGTAACTCAAGGTATTTGTAAGCATACTTTACTGCAATCATGCACTTCAGGTGTAATGTGGCACCAGGGTGCAACCAGTAACACACAAGCACAGAGTGTTAACGTAATTGCAAGGCTGGAAAGATGCACACTGAATTCCACTAAAACATATTAGTTTGCGAATCACGGATGCAAAAGATGCCACTATGAAGGGCAAGCATGCATAGTCATTTCAGTTGTGAGGAAAAACCAAGTTAAAGGTAGGGGAGTTGCACTCGCTTGCTTTTAGTACAGTACTCGGATATTGCTGCAAGAATGCTATGTCTTCATTGCAGAAAGCGTACACCTTCACCGAGTACAAAGTAAATAATATTAGGTGACATATAGCTGATCTGCGAAAACAAGCTCTTGTGCAGTACAATCACCCAAATAATATACATATAGAACGCAAAGAGTAGTTATATGAGGCCTGCGTGGCGTTTGCCATGCACACAGCAAAGTCCTTTATGTAAAGCAACTACTGCTAACCAGTGGTGTCTGGTTCCACCTCGTCCTCTCCATCTGATGACCAAACAAGCAATAAATTAATTGATACTTCATTCAGCTACAATAAGCTGTGTTATCCAGCAGCGTCATAATCACAATGTCAGATGTCCTAAAACTTAAAAAAGCACACAAATTTTACAAGCGACAAGACTTGCAGTAGGACATTTGTTCGCCTAGTGAAACCTACAAATAACAATTTTGTATATGGAGTGGTCTAGATTTGCACCTGAGGCTAGAAAGTCATGTGACAGCAAGACCAGTGCTCAAGGCAAAACTCAGTTAAACGCAGGGAAATTTAGTGAACTCGTTCCAGCATGCCTACGGCACTCGACTGCTTCTGCTAGAGTAAGTGGACGTTGGTGCGAAAATGCAATGTCTGTGCAATACGATCACTGCTGCTGAACTTGTAGGTCCGGCGATGAAGCTGGTCTTTATGTCCTTTACTGCCCCGCCAGTTTTGTGACGTCTCGACCATCCCGCGCAGGCACAAGAAACCAGTGTAACAGCATTAAAAAATCGCACCGAGCTTGAAGCCTTGTCCCTTCGCCGTAATATATCTCATTTAACACTGTTGCATAAGCTTTACTATCACGTATCTCTTCACAACGAGTTCATGTGTGAACCCTCAGCCATTTTTACGCGTCGGGATCATTCTTGCAAAGTAAAATTCATCATTTGTCATTCCCTCGCATTTGGTCAGTCATTTATACCTCGCACCACGAAAGAGTGGAATAATCTGCCATCGCACATTGTCACGGAAACAAATGCCTCGAAATTTACAGATGCTCTACGCAGTACAATGCACCCCTAATATATCACGTTTCAGTCTCTGATTTGTAAAATTTGTAAACTGTTTCTTTTAATGCGCCGATAACCAAAGCCTTCACGACGTTGTCATAGTTTGTACAAATCGTTTAGTGTTGCTGTACTGATAACTATATTTATTTTTTTTTGGTTTCTTTGTGTTTATACGTTGATACACTGTAACTTTGTCCCAGTTTTGTTTTTCTATTGTATTTACATTTACGCACTGTTTGCCTCACCGACGTAACCTTTACCTTATGTAATACCCTCCCTAGAGGGCGTTTATGGTTATTGTGAAATAAATAAATAAATAAATAAATAATGTGCGACACTCGTGACATCGCATCCGCAGTATAGGTCTCAATGTTCCATTGTGCGTGAATCGTGTGCGCAGATTCGTATTTCTGCGACAGCAAACAATCAAAAATTAGCCCTGTGCAATGCATGCACTTCTGCTGAACTTGTAGGTCCGACAATGAAGCTGGTATGTATGGTATGAATAACTTTATTTAGGTCCTGAGGGATCAGTCTGGGACTGATGCGGGCCGCTCCCACGTCGGTACAGAGAGGCCGAGCCCCTCTGCCGTCACACGGGCCCTCTGGACAGCTCTGAGTTGGTCCGCCAGCACTTCACTGTGCAGCATCCACTGCCACCACTGTTCACCTCGAGAACCCTCACCGGCCAACGCCAAGCAGCGCCAAAGCATGTGTTCGAAATCGAGCAAACCCCCACACTTACTACAATAGAGTGAAACCCCGCAGTCCGGATTAATTTTATTCATGATGACCGGGTTAGGGTACGTACGTGTCTGCGGAAGCCTTAGTGTAACCGCCTGTGGCCTATTTAATTTAGAATGTGGCAGGGGAAATGCCCTGCGCCCTAGGTAATAGTGCTTGGTGATTTCGTTGTAGGTTAACATCTGGTCCCTGTACTCAGGAGCGGGAGATCCAGCCCCTTCAGGGAGTACACGGCACACTAATCCTCGGGCCTCCCTGTGCGCCACCTCGTTGAGGTTACGCGGGGCTCCCTCCACTGTCCCCATGTGCACCGGGAACCAAGTAACTGTATGCGAAGTGATATCCCTACCCTGCAGCAGTCTGTTAGCCGGTTCCGCAACAAGTCCTCTCGAGAAGCCTTTAATCGCAGATCGCGAGTCACTAAACACCAAAACTCTTCTTGAATGAATTAGTGCTAGAGCAACAGCCACCTGTTCGGCAACCCCCGGATCTTTGGTATAAATGGAAGCAGCATTTCTAACGCTCCCTTTGCCATCTACCACCACCACCGAATAAGCATTTTTACCATTAATCCATGCGGCGTCAACAAAAGCAGACTCCTCCTCCTGATCCTTTGCCTCGCGCAACACAGCCCTAGCTCTCGCGACCCGCCTCCCTACATTGTGCACGGGGTCGGACGAACGGACGAACCATGATATTTGCCCTAAGGTTCACGTTCAACTTGTGTAGGGGCGCCTTATCGTGCGACACAGCCACCGATTCTTCAATTGACTGTAAAATATACCTACCCGCTGGTGTACCTAGCAACCGCTCCCTCTGTGCAGTACGCTGAGCCTCGGCAATTTCATCTAAAGTATTATGCAAACCGAGTCGTAACAACATATCGTTTGACGTAGTCATAGGCAGACCAAGCGCAGCCTTGACGGCTTTTCTTATTAATGCTTCCAATTTCTTTTTCTCCCCCCTATTCCAATTTAGCATTGCTGCCACATACGAAAAATGACACATAATAAATGCGTGAACTAAGTGCATCGCACCTTCTTCTCCTAAACCCCTATGCCTATTAGAGATCCTTCTTATAAGTCTTATGGCCTCCTCCGTCTTCTTGGTGATACGCTGAATGGTTCTAATGTTCGATCCATTCGCTTCAAGTATAAAACCCAGGACCCTGATTGCTTCAACATTGGGTATCACCGACCCTCCCCTAGTATGAATTCTAATGCAAGGCTCAACTTCCGGTACCCAACCCTTCGGCCTACGACCTAGCTTCTTAGATTTTAAGATCAACAACTCCGACTTTTTAGTGGAACCCTTGAGCCCCATGAGACCCAGATACTCCTCTGCAAGCGTTACCACCTTCTGCAGCCTAGCCTCAAGCTCTCCATCACTACCACCGACACTCCATATAGTAATGTCATCCGCGTAGATAGGATAGCCAATATCCTGGACAGTGTCCAGTGTATTAGCCAACTTCGACATCGCCAGATTGAATAACATAGGCGAGAGTACGGATCCCTGTGGAGTACCACAGCAATCCAATTTAAAGACTTCCGACTTTATCTCCCCAAACTTGAGACATGTAGCATAACTGCGAGTCGGCCTAGTGGGAACATATTCATATTTATACTTTTTGTGCGCAAACAAACAGGGACGAAGAATAGGGGCAACACAAGGACGAGCGCTTCCTTGTGTTGCCCCTATTCTTCGTCCCTGTTTGTTTGCGCACAAAAAGTATAAATATGGATTGAGACATGTCCTTCTATCCATGAGGAAAGCCTTGACAAAATGGAAAAGCCACTGCCCCATGTTCAAGTCCGATAGCGCCTGTAGAATGAAATAATGTCGGATTTTATCGAAAGCTTTTTCCACATCAAGTCCAATTAGTGCCTTAGTATCCCTAGTCCGCCAGTCAAGAAGATGATGCTTAATCCTGATCATAGCATCCTGAGTCGAGAGGCCGGGCCGAAATCCTATCATCGAGTGCGGAAAGACCCCATTGCCCTCAACATAACGCGTTAGCCTATTTAAAATGACGTGCTCGGCGACTTTCCCCAAACACGATGTCAGGGAAATGGGTCTGAGATTTTCAAGCCCTATGGCCTTCCCCGGTTTGGGTATCAGAACAGTAGTTGCAAGTTTCCACTCTTCCGGGAAAGAGCCTTCCTTCCATCGGTAATTGATCTCCCGCGTAAGGAATTTAACTGACCCGTCGTCTAAATTCCGTAACATTTTATTCGTAATGCCATCCGGCCCTGATGCCGATCGACCATTAAGATTCTGCAGCGCCATCCTGATATCACTTTCAGTAAATTCATCATCCATAGCTGCATTTTCGTCCCCACTATATTCCAAAATCCCATCAGGTCTATTGTGCCAGGTCTCCAACGGAAGGTATCTCTCAGCCAAATCCTTCAGCAACTCCTGCTCCGTGGAGTGTCCTTTACTGTCCCGCCAGTTTTGTGACGAAGACGAAGTGATTCTTGTAGAGACAACTGTTCGTTCGCGCTGCAGTATTTTCGGATTTTTTCCGTGTTTTAATGCGAGACGCCGCTCCCATTGCCATGGCGATGAATGCCGACGCGACGTGACTGCTTTGGCAGGAACCGGCCCGAGGAAGAGAAATTGCCCTCCTAGTCAAGCTGAGAGCGAGGACACTGTGTTGTACTGCTGCTCAAGTGATGACGCGTCACATGACGAAGGCTTCGAAAGAGCGGTACAACGGAAGGCCAAGATAAGAAACATCACTGGAAGGTTTTCGTCAAGTAAGTCTACCGTCATGCCACAGCGAAGGCCATCGGCGCACACAATTCTTTGTGTGCCGGACACACCTGCCAGATAACCTCAACCGGCATTATCGACAAGCTATTTCCATTTCTATGGAGGCTCTTGTCCCAGGTGTAATCAAAGATATCAAATTGATACTTGGAAGAACGTCCTGGCTATTGAGGTCCACAACCGAAGCGCAATCAATGCTTTGATGGCAGTAAAGCTCCCGGGCAACACGAATGTCCAATACCTCATTCCCCAGGACAACGAAACCACGGCTGGTGTTGTTTATGATATTGACTGATCGATAAGCGACAGGGACCTGCCAATTTTAATAAAACCTGCGACAGATGGTGTTGCCTTACTACAAGCTCGGCGCCTTGGCAAGTCGACCTGTGTAAGGCTCGTGTTTAAAGGTGACTGCCTACCATCACATGTAAAGGTCGGCCACTTTCCGCATGTGGTACGACCTTTCGTACCCAAACCACTTCAGTGCAGAAGGTGTCAAAGAATTGGACATGTGAGTGCTGTCTGCCGAAATACAACGATGTGCCCACGATGTTCTGAACAACACGACACTGACACTTGCCGTGCAACAGAGCTCAAGTGCCGAAATTGTCAAGGCTCACACGCTGCATCCTCAAAAGACTGTCCATGCCTAAAGAAAAAGCAGAAAATCTTGAGAAAAATGGCCAGATACGGATCATCACACAGAGATGCTTCTGCAGCGATAAGGCGACATCGCTCCCGGAAACGAAAGTCTACGAAATCCTCTTCCGGTTCAAGGGAAATATCTTGTCCGGCAACGCCGCCTCCTGCTTCATCTTTCTCCAGTAAGAACACGAATGTCAATGAAAACAGCGATCATGCTATTGTCACTGGAGTGACGTATGGAGAACACAGTAGCAATACTGTGAAAGACGAAACTTAACTTTTATTGGGCGAACCTGTGCCCACAAAAACAGGCTACACTTAAAGAACGGCGACAACGGCGAACACAGTCGGCGATCGTCAAAATCTGATCTGCGGGTTAAGCGCGTTGGCTTTTATACAGCAGTCGTCGAATGTTCCAGACTAATCGTTGGGACCCGTGTTGTAGCTCCGACGGGGCGGCCGGACGGAGGATTTACGGCATGAGGCCTAAACGGCCGGGGCGCGCAGCGCCGCAAGAAAGAGCCGGACTGCTTCAGTCGGGGACCAGACAAAGAATGAATTTTTATTTCTGCGAGGGGAAACAGGAGGCAATTCACAGCGTTTGGCGCTGAGTGGCGCCCTGACGCAAACGACCCAAAAGCGAAACCAGAAGCCAACACAGTATACCACATCACCTCTCCCTTGAAAGGAAAATGCGCTACTCGCTCTCCTCGCAACAAAAGTCGTTAGTCACAGAAGAGCACATGTTAGCACTGTCACGCACGTGTTTAGTGATGACATCTTTACACAATAGAAAATAACATCTTTGTCTTCCCCATTTTAAGAAAAACGCACAACATGAAAACTGAAAATGAACATGATTGCACTCCAGTTCTGCAGAGTTTCAGTACCCGTCTTGGGAAGGCGATGAGATGCAGCCTTGCACACACTGATCGCACATGAAAAAAATTCACAGAGTACAAAAGTAGACAGTGCAAACATCTGTGTGCCCCCTGGGACAGCACTGATGGGTGACTCATTCGCCCTAAGCCTGACTCGAGAGAGTCTCTGCGGCTGTCGTGGATTGGACATTGTGCGTAAAAGCACTTTACACTCCATAGTCCCCCCGTAACAATGTTAACGACTTTTAATGTTAAAAAAAGCTTCTTTGGCATGAAAGACAAATTCGTATGGCGGCTACTACCGTAGTGAAAATGTGCATACTACACATTTATGCTGCAAGAAATGTAATGTACAAGAAAAGTATGGTATGCATTCTGCGGGGATGCTAAGAAATGAAGTGTTCCTACCACTAGGATCCACTGATAAATCTGCAGTATAGGAGTAAGTACAGCGTGCACATAGCACCCTTTCTGCTGCCAGAAATCCCTCCATTTGAAGGATACTACTTATGTCCTATTTACCTAACAAACATGCAAGGAAAGACTTTTGGCGTTAAGAGCCGAATTCGCACGGGAGGGTTGAAACCTCTGTAGACAGTAACCCAAGTCAGAAAGCTACTTGGAAACATAATTCTTAAACCGTTCCGGAGGTTGTCTATGGCGTGTAGACCTACGGAAGACTGGTTCAGGTTGTAGAGGAGGAGCAGCAGAAGTGTTACTCGTACAGGGACTGGAAGATGTGTCAGAGTCCTGAGTGCCTTCAGGGCCAGTGTCTTGGGGAGGAGTGTCGCACGGACGTTCAGGAGACTTTTCTGCACGGGGTGAACCTGGTGGTGGTGGTGAGACAGGTGGTTGCAAAGAATGGGTTGCAGCAGGAAAATGAGTACCAGTAGGAATAAAGACAGTAGCACCAGCGAGTCGATGCAACAGTTCGTCAGCCCTCGGTTGTGGAAAGGCGTCGATGATGATAGCCTTGTTGGGGTCTCGAAGATCGACGCAAAGTCGAATGGAATTGTCCTTTCGAACGACGACGAGCGGAGAAATCCACTCGGACGCAGTGACTCATTCGATGACATCAGCTGATTCCAGGCGTTGCAGCTCGGCGGAGACTTGCTCCCGGAGAACCAGAGGTAGAGGACGCAGTTTCGCTGAGACTGGTTGTACTGAAGGCTGAAGACGAACGTCGTTGACGAAGCCCTTCACAAGTACCAATTGTCCTGAGAACAGATGGGCGAACTCTGCAGGAGCGTTGGGTGGAAGAGATGGAAGCTGGAAGCTTGGGTCAGCTGGAAGTCCTGATACTTGTTGACATGTGAGCGAAGACCCTTGAATATCAATGCCCAAAGCTTGAATGACATCTAAGCCCAGAAGAGAAGTGCCTTGGTTCGTGACGTGAAATGTCACTACTGCAGCCTTGTTGCGGTACTTGACGAGCACGGAGAAATGTCCTGAATGCAGAATTTCTTATTGCGAATAATTCTTGAGTCGAAGACTCGAAGGAGATAATGGAAAAACCTTGAAATGTTCTTCGTATAAGGAGCTGTTCATCAGCGACACCGTAGCTCCTGTGTCCACGAGCAACTTGAGTGTAGTATTCACAATGAGGACTTCGGCGCGAATTGTTGCCGGACGGAAATTCGGTGCTTAAATTGTAAGCTGTGGGGATGCGCGACTCTCGCGCGTACCCTGATATCTTGTTTTCCCGCATAACCCCCGTCTCCGTGCGGCGTCGCCGCGTAGGCCGCGGCGGTCGGAGTGGTACAAGCGCGGTGCGAGAGATGGCGCGAGTGTCGCGCCCGCTGCGGGGTTACTCGGGCGCCGAGAGAGAAGGCGCTTCCTCTTTGGGTTCGGGAAGCAAGCGGGACGGACGTGCCGTGCTGCGCGTGCGCCGACCCATGCTTCTGCGAGACCGTCTCGCGTGGCCCCCTTGGAATGCGCCACCGTCGGCGTGACCGTACACGCAAACGACCAGGCGTTGGGATCCAGCATGGGGCGAACATATTCGCTCGCTATGCGGTCGCGGTAAGTCGGACTTCTAGATTTGTCGCGCGCCCATCGGCATGTTTTGTGGATAGCAACTCGGCTAGCAGGCATTGATCTATGAAAGGTGCAATAAATGCCCTTGTGATTGTTTGCACTACTGTGTTTTCATTCCTTTGTCCCAAGAGTACGGGAGGAGAACCCCACACCTGGCGCCCAACGTGGGGCTCTTGGGACATCGGACGATAGATTTAACAGTTTGCTTCGTTCGTGACCTTTGTTTCAACCGAAGCGTAGGCCTAGCGTGAATTTTGATCGCTAGCGTCGGCGGCGTGCTTTCTTGAGCGAGGTGATGGTGGCTGTAGTGTGTTTGAACATGTCACCATGCTAAGCCTTTTCGCAAGTGTTTTTTTTAATGACATTCGTCAGTGCGAGAGCCACGTGGTCTGCATCCTGGGAGAGCGAGGCTGAGCTACCGCGGAGCAGTGGCAAGCCTGAAGCGAGTGAGTACGGAAGCCTCGTGGGTGGTCCGAATTTCTTATGTAAATAGCTTCTTCTGTCTCTTTGACTCGGATGAAGTCGCGGCTCCGGGAGCCGGGTGGCCGCGGGCCACGGGTGCCATTACGGGCTGACTGGTGTTGCGGCCTGGCACCGGGCGCTCCGACACCGTCTAGGATGGTGGGCGCCGTCAACTCGGATGTTGTGTGCACCGAGCGGAGTAGGACCACCTCACAGAGCTGACGTCTCCTCGCGGCTGCCTGTTTTGCGCTCATTTTGGGTGTTGTTTTTGGATGCCGGTTGTTGTCAGGGTAGCGACGCTTTAGGCCTAAGGCTTTACGAAGCTGCCTGTCGCACGTGGAGAGACACAACCTGGTGGACCGTGGCGTTGAGGTGTTGCAATTTGCTTCCCTCATTCTGTTTAGCCTCGCACGAATTGAAATTACTCGTTCGACTCAAGGAAGCGAGCTTCGTTCACATGAACTTAGCATCTGAGTAGCTGCCCGATCGTTTGCTAGCCGAGTTGAACATCGTACCACGTGGGCGATGCGCATGCATAATTCCTCTCCCTTGCACTACTTTAGTGTTTGCCGAGCGTGTTGAGTGTACGCAGCGTGATTGGAGTCACCCCTGGCTTGCTGTCACCTGCACATCGTCTGCGCTGCTGCTCCGGACTACGATCGAGCCACCCCGGGCGATGGTGATGCTGTGGCCAGTTCGGCGCAGACAGCTACGGCGGCTCTTCCCAGCAGGGCGCGTCGGCGCGAGCGACGCTTGCTCGTACCGACTACTGCGTCTTCGTTTCCGGAGTCATGGCCTGGCATCGTGCCGTCGAGCCTGCAAAGGTGCTGCCGTGACCGGCGGACGCCAGCGCTGTACCGAAGGACAGTCGGCTCGCGTGCTATGAACAGCGTGTGGACATTTCCTCAGCGCAGCCACTGTTGCATGCACTACCTTGATGTTAGACCATGTGACATGTTTCGCCGGAATGTGTAGTGATTTAAGGTTGGGGGGATGTGGGGATGCGCGACTCTCGCGCGTCCCCTGATATCTTGGTTTCCCGCATAGCCCCCGTCTCAGTGCGGCGTCGCCGCGTGGGCCGCGGCGGTCGGAGTGGTACAAACGCGGTGCGAGAGATGATGCGAGTGTCGCGCCCGCTGCGGGGTTACTCGGGCGCCGAGAGACAAGGCGCTTCCTCTTTGGGTTCGGGAAGCAAGCGGGACGGACGTGCCGTGCTGCGCGTGCGCCGACCCATGCTTCTGCGAGACCGCCTCGCGTGGCCGCCTTGGAATGCGCCACCGTTGGCGTGACCGTACACGCGAACGACCAGGCGTTGGGATCCAGCATGGGGCGAACATATTCGCTCGCTATGCGGTCGCGGTAAGTCGGACTTCTAGATTTGTCGCGCGCCCATCGGCATGTTTTGTGGATAGCAACTCGGCTAGCAGGCATTGATCTATGAAAGGTGCAATAAATGCCCTTGTGATTGTTTGCACTACTGTGTTGTCGTTCCTTTGTCCCAAGAGTACGGGAGGAGAACCCCACAAAGCACAAACGGGACTGTAGTGGCCGATTCTGTATCAGCGGTAACGGAAACAAGCTGCGTTTGAGCAGGAGACTGTCGCTGCGTTCGGTTCCTCGCACGGCAAACCGAAGCGTAATGTCCCACTTTTCCGCACGCACGGCAGGTAACGTGCTTTGCCGGACAGGCTGGATCGGATGCGATGTGATGAGGTGAACCACATCGGTAACAATGGGGTGTGAACTCTCGACTGGCTTCGCAGAGTTCGGGCCGGGCGTCACGTTGGCCAGCCGCTCGAGGATGCGACTGTCCGCCACGCCGTTGATCGCCATCTTGAAGGCGCCGGGTCGAGGGAGAAGTGGGACGGGAACCGCCATCTTGCGCGCCCGGGTGAGGAAGGAGATAGCTGGCGACGCCATCTTGGCGACGCGTCGAGACACGCTGAACAGACGAGCTGCTGAAGACGAAGTTCCTTGTCAACTTGTTCCACGCTTCGTCCGATTACCTCGGCTTTCTCGGGCGTGAGGGGGCGATCCTTCGTAGAGTAGCCTTTCTCGTACTCTTGTTGATGCGACGCCATGGAGGATTTGGTCGCGAAGAGACTCGTCGTGTCAAGCGCCGAACGCACAAGCAGGCGCTAGCCTTTGTAGCGCGGTGACGAAGTCCTGGAAGGTTTCCCCAGGTAATTGCTTCCTGTCCCGGAAGATAATGCGGTGCACCAGGGGATTGGTGTTTTCTTCTTAGTGCTGGTCGAAGATGCGAAGAATGTCTTCGAACGTAGTAGCCGTCTGGTCCGTTTGCGACGCGAGGTCGTAGTAGAGACGCTGCCCCTCGAAGACTAAGTTACTCAGTAAAATGGCCTCTCGTCTTGTAGTGCCTCGCCTCCGGTTGCCTCTAGAAAAGTGCAAAAGTACCGTTTCCACGTGAGCCACGGTACCGCAGGAGTACCGGGTAGCGGCAGGAAAGGCGGCATGGGGGGTACGAACGCCATGCTGGGCACCGAAAACAAAGGGAGTTGCGGTTGACGGAGGAGACGTAGTTGCGGCGTCTTGCATGCCGGAAGCAGGAGGAGGTGCACAAGTAGTACGCCAAGGGCACACAGGAAGCAGAGTAATTAATGGTTTACCTCGTCGCCAGTTTGTTGTAGCTCCGACGGGGCGGCCGGACGGAGGATTTACGGCATGAGGCCTAAACGGTCGGGGCGCGCAGCGTCGCAAGAAAGAGCCGGACTGCTTCAGTCGGGGACCAGACAAATAATGAATTTTTATTTCTGCGAGGGGAAACAGGAGGCAACTCACAGCGTTTGGTGCTGAGTGGCGCCCTGACGTAAACGACCCAAAACCGAAACCATACGCCAACACAGGATACTACAACCCGCGTGTCTTCCACAAATTTCTACACCATTCGCGTCACGCGATGAAATCAGATAACACAAGGTTCGGCGACAACAGACAGCGGATGGAAGCTTCGATAACATTCCAGGAACTTCGAATACATGCAGGCGCCTCCCGCGCTGTGCGATAACATTTGTTAGGTGGCGAAACGTGATCGCCCGATAACGATAGGCAAGTGCACGTGTCAATATTCATGCTTCATTAAGTGAGGTGTGGCCAGCACTGCCGAAGACATGCCACGCACCAGAGCCAGTGCACATGATTCAACACTTAAGTCAAATGTCATTTCAGTTGACCAAATGCGAGACAAGGATTCACAAGTGATTGCGATGCTCAAATCGCTCACGAATGTCATGCGTCTACTACTGACAAACATGGACACTCCGGCTGCTTGTAGCGCACTGCAAGTACTGGACGCGCTGACTCCAGTACTTGAAAGCATCGCATAGCACCATGGCCCGCCCCTTGCTGCCCTTCCACAAGGAAGTCAAGAAAGCATCTCTATTGCAGTAGAATGCCCGTGGTCTCAAATCGAGAATTTGAGAACGCGCAGAATGTTATACGCATTTCTGGCTATGAGGCATTCATGTCCTCTACCTGTGGTGATGTGAGCAAGGCAATTGTATATATTAGATGTGATCTGTCATACGTGTTGCACGCAGTCCCGCCTCACGACAAAAACCAGTACGTTTGTTTAATTGTGAAAACGAATAAGCTTACGTTCACACTCGTCGCTGTTTATGTTTACATTGCTCCTTGAAGTGGCTTCGACTCTAAACAACTGCACGGCGTGCTATCAGCGACACCCGGCCCTACGATTATCACCGGAGATTTTAATGCTCACCATCCGCTTTCGGGGTGTTTGAAGGTGGACTTCAGGGGAAGGAGACTAGCATCCTTTGCCACACAGCACGACCTCTACTGCCTCAACGATGGTAGTCCGACACATTTACGTGGGCTTACATACAGCAGCTGCCTAGACTTGACCCTGGTTTCTCGGCGTCTTGAGAGAAACATGCAATGGTTTCCAGACATCAAATTACATGGAAGCGACCATATTCCAACGTACCTGAAGATCAAGGGACTATCTAAATGCTCCTCCACGACCCTCCGGTGAATTGACTGGTCGGCGTTTCGGTCGCACACGGAGGAAGTATGTCAGCAAGGGAACCATTCAAGTCTGGAACACGAAATTCAACAAGCCATGCAAGAGGCTACGCGCGGTTTTCAGCCTTTCCCGAAACATGAAGAATGTGAAGCCGAACTGCAGCGACTACGAGCAATTCGCCGGCGGGATGAAAGAAGATACGGAACTAAATCCATCCAGGATCTCAGAGAGGCAAGGTGGATGCAAAAGGAGATTCAACGCCGCATTGATGCACTATAATCTCAAAGATGGAAACGTTTCTGTGAGTCGTTGGATCCACGTCAGCGATTATCTCAGATATGGACAACCGTGCGTGGACTTCGCGTATCACCGCAACAGCGTGTTCCTTTCAAATCCCTCGCTTTGTACCAAGGTCGCAGCGAAATTGACATTGCTGAAGAATTTTGCTCAAGATTTGCCAGCTTGCAGCTCCAACGCGCACTTAACCATGTGCCACCCCTGTGCCATGGTATTCCCGTATGGATGTAATGTTTTCGGTGGAGGAGCTTGAAGCGGCACTGGCGACTAGCAGGCGCTCTTCGTAGCAGGCGCACCATGACTCAGCACCAAACGTTCCGTGGAGTACCGCAAGGCGGAGTGTTGGGGGGAGCCCGACGCTATTCAACCTCGTGTTCGTTGGCCTAGTTATATGCTGGCCCAACACAGTTAAAGTACCAATCTATGCCGACGACATCTGCATTTTGGCGTCTGTTGTAAGACGACTGCAGGTACGAGCACGGCTACAAAAGGCAGCTATGTTAACACAACTGTACTTGCGAAAAGAGAACTTACAGCTGTCTTCAGAGAAATGCTGCCTTGTTACACTCACTCGGAAGGCAATGAAGCGTTACTCTAAGTGCCAATGGGCAAGCAGTTGCAAGTGCAAGGAAACACCGCTTTTTAGGGGTAATTATCGACCGCGACCTATCATGGAGCCCGCACATTTCATACCTAAAGAAGAGGTTAATGACAATAATACAACTCCACAAATTTCTCGGTGGAAAGTCATGGGGCACATCGGTGCGGTCAATGCTGCAGCTTTATAACGCCTTGTTCCTCGGTTTCGCAAGATACAGCCTCCCTGTGCTTGGTAACACCTGCAAAACAAACCTGCGTGTACTCCACGGACTACAAGCTCAAGCCCTAAGGACGTGTCCCGGTCTTCCGAGGTGTGCATCTACAGCGGCAACGATTGCCATAGCTCTAGATCACTAATATCAACGTACTTGGCAACCGACGCTCTCATGGCGCATATTCGGCATGTTGCCCGACTACCTTCTCACCATCTTGCCGCTCTACCCGCAGAAAGGCCACACGCAACTTTCAGTCGTATAATTGTTGCCAACCGTACCTCATTGTCATCGAACTACATGACGGCAGCAAGATCATCCTCACCTTTATGGTGCCTGCACTGACCTGAAATACGCCTCACCATCCCAGAAATCACGAAGAAAGCTAACATGCCGTCGTTTGCCCTGAAGCAGGCCACATTAGAAGTTTTACATGAGGTGCACAGTGGCCGCGTACAAGTTGTGGGGTTCTCTCACCCGTGCTCTTGGGACAAAGGAACGACAACACAGTAGTGCAAACAATCACAAGGGCATTTATTGCACCTTTCATAGATCAATGCCTGCTAGCCGAGTTGCTATTCACAAAACATGCCGATGGGTGCGCGCCAAATTACAAGTCCGACTCACCGCGACCGGATAACGAGCGAATATGTTCGCCCCATGCTGGATCCCAACGCCTGGTCGTTCGCGTGTACGGTCACGGGAACAGTGGCGCGTTCGAAGGCGGCCACGCGAGACGGTCTCGCAGAAGCATGGATCGGCGCACGCGCGGCACGGCACGTCCGCACTGCTTGCTGTCCCGAACCAAAAAGAGAGCGCCTTGTCTGCCCGCATCCAAGTAAACCCGCAGCCGCGCAACACTCGCGCCATCTCTCGCACTGCGCTTGTACCACTCCGACCACCGCGGGCGCCAGGCCACGCGGCGAAGCCGCACTGCAGGAGCTATGCGGGAAAACAAGATATCAGGGGACGCGTGAGAGTCGCGCATCCCCACAAAGTTTACATCGATGGCTCAGTCACATCTGCAAGTTCAGCTGCTGCTGTGGTGACACCAACAAGATCCGTCAAAATACAGCTAAAACGTCACATGTATCATCAATGGCAGCTTCTGAACTCGTAGCCCTGCGTGCGGCTCTTCACTTCATTCAGGAGGAACCACCCCATGCGTGGTCAGTCTTCTGTTATTCTAAGGCAGCCCTTCAGAGTGTACGCTCAGCACTGCGCCATGGGTCACTTGAGGAGCTCGTCGCAGAGAACAGAGAAGTTCACCATCGCATAGTTGACGAAGGACACGATATAATATATCAGTGGTTGCCTAGTCACTGCGGCATACATGGCAATGATCGAGCAGACGCAGCTGCCCGATCTGCCCATGACGGCGTCAACTGCATTGCCACTACTCTTTCGAGAGCCGACGCAGCGAAAAAACTTTCCGCACTTGCACGTGACTTGACATTAGCTCAATGGAATTCCTCCGAGTTCACAAGTGCACGCCTTCATACCCTGAACCCTGATTTACAGCTACGTATTCCACCCGAGCTTCCATGACGTGACTGCACCCTTCTAGTCCGTCTATGGCTTGGAGTAGCATATTCAAATGCGTTCTCTTCTCTTATCAGAATGGCTAACAGCCCACTTTGTGACTTCTGCGGTTGCAATGAAACAATCGCGCACCTACTTTGTCAGTGCTCTCGTTTCAACCAGCAACGACCAGTTCACTCAGCCATCCTACACAAACTGGACAAGCGCCCAATGACGGAAAACAAGATCTTCGGAAGCTGGCCTACGCGAACATCAGCGCGATCCGCTATGAAGACGCTGCTGCGCCACTTAAAAGACACTGAACTTTCTGACAAATTGTGACTTTACACTGTGTGACGTAGGACTGCACGGTGACACTGCGTAACACTAGGAACGACTTTATGGGCTGCGTGACAGTGGCCAAAGAAACAGTTCGTGTGTACGTACGTGTTTGTGTAGGTTTCTATCTTTAAATTTTTTTATCCTTCCCTCGCTCACCTATCGCCTCCCCTTGCCCCTTCCCCAGTACAGGGTAGTCAACCGGATCTAATCTCTGCTTAACCTCCCTGTCTTTCCTTTGCCTTTCTCTCTCTTTTTTGTGACGTCTCAAACACGTGATGATCCCGCGCAGGCACGGTCCACGAATGTGCGACACTCGTGGCGTCGCGTCCGCAGTATGGGTCTCGGAAGTTACAATAGTGTGTGAACCGTCTGCGTAGATTCTTATATCTGCGACAACGGAAAACAAAAAATTCATCATCATCATCATCACCACCACCACCACCACCACCACCACCACCACCACCACCATCATCATCATCATCATCATCATCAGCCTGGTTACGCCCACTGCAGGGCAAAGGCCTCTCCCATACTTCTCCAACAACCCCAGTCATGTACTAATTGTGGCCATGTCGTCCCTGCAAACTTCTTAATCTCATCTGCCCACCTCACTTCCTGCCGCCCCCTGCTACGCTTCCCTTCCCTTGGAATCCAGTCCGTAACCCTTAATGACCATCGGTTATCATCCCTCCTCATTACATGTCCTGTCCATGCCCATTTCTTTTTCTTGATTTCAACTAAGATGCCATTAACTCGCGTTTGTTCCCTCACCCAATCTGCTCTTTTCCTATCCCTTAACGTTACATCCATCATTCTTCTTTCCATAGCTCGTTGCGTCCTCCTCAATTTAAGTAGAACCCTTTTCGTAAGCCTCCAGGTTTCTGCCCCGTACGTGAGTACTGGTAAGACACGTACAGCTATTATACACTTTTCTCTTGAGGGATAATGACAACCTGCTGTTGAGAATGCCTGCCAAACGCACCCCAGCCCATTCTTATTCTGATTATTTCCGTTTCATGATCCGGATCCGCCGTCACTACCTGCCCTAAGTAGGTGTAGTTCCTTACCATTTCCAGTGCCTCGCTACCTATTGTAAATTGCTGTTCTCTTCCGAGACTGTTAAACATTACTTTAGTTTTCTGCAGATTAATTTTTAGACGCACTCTTTTGCTTTGCCTCTCCTGGTCAGTGAGCATGCATTGCAATTGCTCCCCTCAGTTACTAAGCAAGTACTAAGCAGTTACTAAGCAATATCATCAGCGAATCGCAAGTTACTAAGGTATTCTCCATTAACTTTTATCCCCAATTTTTCCCAATCCAGGTCTCTGAATACCTCCTGTAAACACGCTGTGAATAGCATTGGAGAGATCGTATCTCCCTGCCTGACGCCTTTCGTTATTGGGATTTTGTTGCTTTCTTTATGGAGTACTACGGCGGCTGTAGAGCCGCTATAGATATCTTTCAGTATTTTTACATACGGCTCGTCTACACCCTGATTCCGTAATGCCTCCATGACTGCTGAGGTTTCGACAGAATCGAATGCTTTCTCGTAATCAGTGAAAGCTATATATAAGGGTTGGCTATATTCCTCACATTTCTCTATCACCTGATTGATAGTCTGAATATGGTCTATTGTTGAGTAGCCTTTACGGAATCCTGCCTGGTCCTTTGCTTGACAGAAGTCTAAGGTCCTCTTCCTCTTCCTAAGTCTTCAACACTAAGGTCCTCTTCCTGAGTAAAAGCCGAATACCTGTTATATAGCTTGATCTGGAATTCCTCTGTTTTCTGTCTTACCGCTAATTCATTGATTGGCTTCTTATATACCAGTTTCTTCCGTTGCCTCCCCAGGTCTAGGCTAATTCGAGTTCTTACCATCCTATGGTCACTGAAGCGCACCTTGCTTAGCACGTCCACATCTTGTATGATGCCAGGGTTAGCGCTGAGTATGAGGTCTATTTCATTTCTAGTCTCGCCTTTCGGGCTCCTTGCCTCCAGCCTGCTTCTTGCCTACCTTGGTATTGAGGACGCCCATCAGTATACTGTATTTTGTTTTCACTCTACCCATCGCTAGAAGCTTTCGACTTCCTGGTCTTCATGAGCGGGTGTAGGGGCGTAGACCTGTACAACCTTCATTTTGTACCTCTTATGAAGTTTCACAACAAGACCTGCCACCCTCTCGTTAATGCTATAGAGTTCCTGTATGTTACCAGCTATATTCTGATTAATCAGGAGTCCGACTCCTAGTTCTCCTCTCTCCGCTAAGCCCCGGTAGCACAGGACGTGCCCGCTTTTTAGCACTGTATATGCTTCTTTTGGCCTCCTAGCTTCACTGAGCCCTATTATATCCTAATTCCTCCAATAGCACTGCTAGACTCGCCTCACTAGATAACGTTCTAGCATTAAACGTTGCCAGGTTCATATTCCAGCGGCGGCCTGTCCGGAGCCAGGGATTCTTAGCACTCTCTGCTGCGTCGCAGGCCTGACCGCCGCCGTGGTCAATTGCTTCGCAGCTGCTGGGGACTGAGGGCCGGGGTTTGATTGTTGTGTTCATATAGGAGGTTGTGGCCAAGTACTGCACCAGGGTGGCCAATGCTGCTCTGGTGAAGGAGTGCGTTCCCGGTTCTGGTCACCGGGATCAGGCCACCCTCCAGGCCGGTTTATGCAATTTTATCAACACGCGGATTTTTTTTAATCCGGTGGAAAATTGCGTGGCACCGGGATTCGAACCACGGACCTCTTGCATGCGAGGCGGGTGTTCTACCTCTACGCCACCGCTGCTTTCCTTTAACAAAAACCAAAAATTAGCCCAGTGCAATGCGTGCACTGGTGCCGCACTTATAAGTCCGACGATGAAGCTGGTCTTTATGTCCTTTACTGCCCCGTCAAATTGGTGACGTGTCGACCACTTGATGATCCCGCGCAGGCATGGTCCAAGAATGTGCGACACTCGTGCCGTTGGGTCCGCAGTATGGGTTTCAATGTTTCCAATAGTGCGTGAACCGTCTGCGTAGATTCGTATGTATGCGACAGCAGAAAACAAGAAATTAGCCCTGTGCAATACGAGCAGCGCCTGCTGAACTTGTTGGTTATATTCATAGTCTCATTACCTACCCGAATGTTGCTTGCGGAAGCATGTTCGAACGTCGCTTTTTACCGCTATAGCACATTCAAAATCAAGTCATCTGCACCATTACTAAGACTACAAGCTACTTAAACGTTGACTACTTGGTCTGTGAGAGCAAGGTTTTTTTGTGGAGCAGATATTCTGCTTTAACCAGCATCTTATTTTCTATAAATTGGTCAGAAATCTGCTCCATTATCAATTTGTTGATGTTAACTTACCAATAAACCATATGCTTATGGCATTTGCTTGAACGCTTTTCTTTCACATCCGAGAGCTCGCAGTAATTGCGGTCAAATAGCTTCAGCCCAGACAGCAATGAAAAATGCAGTAATTTACGTAACTCACGAACATCAACTTTCAAACGCGTCCTTTATATCATCCACTAGAACATCTTCAACTTACATTGTGCCACATTTCTTTTTTTCTATTGAGTTGTCTAGTGTGCTATGTTTAGTAACTGTAAAGTTGTTTGTGTAATTCTAGTTTGTGATGTTGTCTACGAGGTTTTTACGAAGGCTTTTGAGTTCTTGGTAATTTCTGGATTGATTTTGTCGCTGAGTTACCTTCAAGCACACGTGTTGTAGTGCTTACGATGTCTTCGTTGTTGGAATTGAGGCTCCGTGTTCAATATGTAATTTTGGAGCTTTCTCCTTGATAGTGTAGTACCTGTGTTATCAATTTCAGAACAAACACTCGTTTATTTTTTTATTTTTGTTATAGTTGTGATTTTTTGCCAAGGTGAGTTTCCTACTCTCCAATCTGTTTGCAAGCACATACTTTCTTGTCGTCCGTATACTGATTCGTTAAAACGCTCAAACGCCCTCACCTGGTTTCAATTACATTTTTTTCTCGCTCACTTGGTGCTCGAAACTTGTTACCTGGCGTTGTTTGTCAATTGCGGGGCATTTTAGAAGCAGCAGACGAGTGTTACCATTTCGGTCCCCGCCTTATTCTAATTACTGATCTTCCTTGAATGCGGCCGGTACTGTTTTACAGATGCCGCGTTTAGTGCAGATTTGCTTCTTGGCGTCACGGCCGCGCTACCCTCGTTTTGTCCGCCTATAACTTTCCATGTTCCTGCATAGCCCAATAAAGTGTGTCAAAACGAAAGTGCTGCTTGCGATTCCGGCGGCGCTCGCGCGCCACTTCCGACGGGGGGAGGAGGGGGCTCCACTATAGGGGCGCCCCCCACTAGGACCGGTTCCAGTGCGGCCATGGCACGCGCGCCGCGCTGCTGCACCGTGGACGGCGTGGTCGCCTTCATTGGCGTCGTGAGCGCGGTAAGTGGCCCGCGGCCGCGGGGCTGCGGACCGCGGCTGACGCTCGTCCACCCGCAGCTGATCCACGTGCTGGAGTTCTTCGCCTTCTGGTACCTGCTGGCCGCCTTCTTCATCCTGACCGGGGATGCGCACCGGCCCGACGACCACTTCTGTGAGTGCCGCGAGGCCACAACGAGCCCAGTGTGATGACGGCGCTTGCCGCCGCAGGGGGGCTGCTGTACCCGGCGCTGCTGGTGCTGCACTCGGTGCTGCAGGCGGCCCTGTCCCTGCTGCTCGCCGCGGGCGCACTCAAGAGGCGCAAGGCGTACATCCTGCCCTGGATCGTCACCAGCATCGTGGAGTGCGCGCTGCTCTTCAAGTGCAGCATCTTCCTCGGCCTGCAATCGGTATGCGGCCGCGCGTTCGGCGCAGGTACAGCCGTAATACGACGTTATGCGTGCGACGCAGGTGCCCGCCAGCGCGTGGATCACCGCAACCACCGTGGCCTTCTCGAGCGTCCAGGTGGGTCGGTCGGAGGTCGCCCGCCACGCTGCTCACGCTCACCCTTGCCCCGCAGCTCTTCTACGTGTCCTGCGTGGTGCTCTACTTCCGGAGGCTCAAGAAGATGGAACGTGAGATCCAGCCGCCGGAGGTGTACAAGTGCCCGTGATGCTTGTGAGAGGCTTCTGCAGTCGACACTGGTTTTGATATCCACAATAGGAATTGGTATGCCATTGTTGCTTTTATCGAGGCATCCATGTGGGATATAACAATAATATGTCTTCCTAAATATGACAATTCCCGCTTACCTGTGCCTTAATATCTGTATTGCGCACAACCTTTTTAAAGTTCCAACAAATTAAAAGAAAAATTGCGTGGAGCATATCATTCAGAAGAGGAGGACATTACTTGAACGAGAAAAAGATTCAGTAACTTTCCTCTTGTTCATTAAGGACACGGTGAAATTGCGAAGTGAACACCCAACGTAGCGAAGTCATGCCTGGTTAGTGAATAACCTTAAGACTAGAGAAGCACTTTTTTGATAGCCGTCCTTAAAATGTGCTATGGAATACGTTGGCATTCCAGTTGTTTCCCAAAACGCTTATTCTAGCAGTTCAGGGCTACGTTTATTTATTTTATTTTACCTATTTGTAGTACCTCAAGGACACCTGAGGAGGGGCTCTACATAAGCGGTGGGCTGTTTTTGCATATTAGTTTTGCAATGGTGCGTTTCAAGGGGGTTGGGTTTGACTAAAGCACGCCGTTGGTGGGAACGCTCTTCCAGTCCTTTGAGGTTGAGGTTGAGGTTTATTTTCCTTCAAAGATGAAAGAGGGAACTGCTACGAAAGGCAGTAAAGCCTGACGAAGTCACAGCAGTGAGCAACACAGAAATAAATATTAAAATAGTATGATAGTGAACAAAATACATTGCATCAAACGACAGTATTACCATGAGAAATATTACTTTTGATACAAAGACAGTGCACCATAAATCAAAGGCAGTGTATAAACATGACATGAGGTCGCTAAATAAAACACACACACAGACAACTTGACACGAAAACAAGAGATGCTTCGCTAAGCAAAAAAAAAACAGATTATGTTGAATCAGTGCTGATTAGTAACTTTTTAATGCCTTTATTCAATTTGATCTTAGGGAGATCGAACATGACACTTAAAGATGGGTTATTGAGAACGACTGGAATCTGGTAATCGAGTTTTTGTTTGCCGTAGTTTGCCGTAAATTGAGGAGGGCGGTTTGGAGCAATGGAATACAAACGATTACGATGGATGTACTGCAACAGGCGAAATATGTAAACATGGTTTGCAATTATGCTTATGACAGAGTGGTAACGTTGGTAGGTTTTCCGGCCTACCATGGTAACGCTCAATAGCCCACAATGCCTTCTTTTGGAAAAGCAGTAACTTCTGAAAATTACTTATTGTTGTAGTGTCCCAGACAAGTGCACAATAGGACAATTTGGAAAAAAAATAGCGCGTAGTATATGGACACTTTTAGGGAAAAGGACAAGAGATCGCTGATCCGGTAAAGACAACCAACAGTTTTACTAAGGTCCGTAAGACGTTTTGAAATATGCGCGTTCCATGATAAATGTTCATTAAACCAGACACCAAGAAACTTATGAGTTGTTACGTGTTGCAGTTTTGTGTTGGCGTATATTAGGTTAAGTGTGTTATGAACAGAGGCATTAATAGGTCTGAAAATTATGTACCTGGTTTTTGACACGCTTAAACTAAACTTATTCGCCTGCACCCAAGCGTATAATTCTACCAAATAAGCGTTCACGATAGTTTCTGATTCCGGCAGAGTACGTGATGTGAAAAAATATTTGTATCGTCAGCGTACATAACCAAATCTGGAGAATCAGGTATGTTACAGATGTCGTTTATGTACAATAAAAACAAAAGTGGACCTAATATATATCCCTGCGGAACCCCTTGGGTAATGCGCAAACGGTTCGAAACAAAATTATTCCATTTAACGTATTGTATTCTGTTATTTACGCAACTTTTCAGCAGATGCTGAAAAGGTATGACGTCAAGTGCAAAAAAAAAAGCCTTTTTGGAGGTGAATAAGAATACAAATTTTTACTTTACCTTATAATCACATTTTTAGGCAAACTGGAGTGTTATATAACGTGTAACATTTTGATATATTTTTATTTAAGATATGTTTATCAAATATGGGTATGATGCCAACACTCGTAAATTTAATTTATCCAGGAACAATCTAACAATTTTTGGCACTCATATAGAAAAGACACTGACCCCTGCAATGAACCAAACCTAACGAGACAGTGTTGATAGCTAGGCGACTAGAGACATGGATATAAACAAGACGAGGGGACAGACGAGCTCGGGCTGAGTTAAAACCTTACTGCCAGAGTGGTGTCCTGTCACTATCATGGTTACAAATATGTAGAGCATATGAGGAGACAAACATCACTAGGCAAGAGCAGGAGTAATGCTAATGAGTCTTCAGGAACTCTAAAAGCCTAATGATGAAATAACAAAACAAATGCTCTCCTGATAGGTGTGCATTCTTATAAAATTATATCAAAAGTTGTCGTACAATTCTGATCTTGGAGATTCATTGCATTGCCAAACACGTAAGAAATAAGTGTGCAAAGTACCATGGAATACGATACTAATTATGCTGTTGGCATAAGAAAGAAATGCGAAAAAGTGTGTTCTAAGAAAATTAACGAAAACGAATTGAAACACCTGCAGCGGCTCATATATAACATTGAGGAGTGATAAAATTCACCATGTTTGTAGCATGTCTATTCCTCATTCCTGTTTTTGTCTAATCTTGCCCATGGGGCACCTTATATTTATTCTTCTAGGTTAAGTACTGCACAGCTAGGCCTTCACGTTGAGCGGCCGGTGAATTCTAAGACAATATTTTTTACTTTGTAAAAGGCGTGTTCTATTCTAACTAGGTTCAACATATCAAATGTGACGTCTTGACATTGCTGAAATGATGGTGAGTCAGATACAGCAAACTTGAGAATCGGAAGGTTCATATAGGTATCTAATTGGTTGTCTTTTTCCAACTCGTACTATTCAAGCGCTCATTCTAGGCAAGACAATGTTTGACAGAGTGCCGATATCTGTAATTGTTTCATGTGGAGCTTTATTCCAAGTTCCTGCAGTCACCCTCCCCTTTACCTACCAACTTGTGGGCCCCTTTTCCGACCATTTCGCGTACCCGTCGTCTCCCTCGCCTTCGCACTCCAATCTTCGCCATACTACAGGTATACTATAGTACAAATGAGAAGTACTGCGTATAAACAAAACAAAGAAAGGCAATTTGCTAATTATTTAACGAACAAAAAGCCAGGAAAATGTCAGTGACATGTTTTAAACGTAGTGCGTCCCACTTGTGCGAGTTTATGGTTGTCACAGATGGATACATATTTTAAATGCTTTTCAACCCTTATTCCTTCTTTGAACATAATATTAACGTAAAAAATTAAATACAGCACAATGCGAACATTTTTCTGCTACACATCAAGTCGGTAGCATCAGCATCATTTTCACAGGCACTAGGTGGTGGGGTACAAGTTTCGCTTTATCGTTTGAAAGAGGCAATGCAACTGAAAAAGTTTTTGCTGCGAAATGTTCTGAAGGGAATCGCACATTTAAATAGGCAGAAAAAATTGAGTTTTTCGCAAGACAATTGAGTTTTCAGCTTGGCGTCATACATTTATTGTGTGCATGAGGAACGAGGAAGCATTGGAAGTAGTACCGGCTTGAGATGCGTTTTGTCGTGGTTTGTTCCGCTTGAATGGGTGGTAGAGGCTGGTACGATGTTATCTGTCCGAGGTGACATGCGGATGAATTTCTGGAAAACAGAAGTACGGGTGGCTTGCGGCGTGGTGCAAGGCTGGGGACATAGGTTTCTTATTTCAGTTTCGATGAGTTATATGTGGATTCATTGTAAAAAAAAAAACAAGAAAAATGCTGAATTGTACGGCGCAGCTATGCACTGGTTCAAGCATGTTAATATTGCTACAAGGCGCTGCAGTAGCGAATGATGATGGGAGGACTGCCGAAGACGACGATCGCCGACAGTCGCGTGCACGGGCTCCAACTTGTGTCTTTTGCCTGTTGTACATACCTTGTAAATATACTGTAAAGCAGCTTTTCTCCACGTAACATTTTGGTGGAGGTGCGGGTTCTTCAAGTTTCAAGACGGAGTTACGCAGCGGACGCTCCTTGACGGCACCTGCAGCGCCAGTGCAAGGCGGGGACGAGAATGCTTCGGGCAGGTCACTAACCGTGCCTCAACCATCCGCTGCCAACTGCCCCGTCGTCTTCACACAACCGCGTGACCCAGGTACATTTTCCGGCTCTGACAACACCGATGTCGAAGGATGGCTTCAACTGTACAAACGGGTGAGCACTAGCAACAACTGAGACCAGACTCTGATGCTAGCAAACATCGTATTTTACCTGGCGCGCAAGGCACAAGTGTGGTTTCTGAACCACAAACAGGAACTTACGAGCTGGGTGGTATGTAAGCAAAAGCTCATCGATCTGTTCGGGAAGCCCATCGGACGGCGTCGTGCTGCACAGAAAGAACTTGCATGCCGAGCCCAGACTTGCACCGAGTCCTATGTGACATACACCCGTGAGCAAAGGTATACGGACTAGAGTTTCCGCGATAAAACTCATTTTCCACTCTGCCTGTGAATGCACCTTGAAATTGAAAGCTGCAATCCAAACTTGGCATTACGAATTTTCTAGTTCACTCGTCAGTTTCCATGTATAGATGTTAACTACGAAGAAATTCAGTTCGTTCGGTGACCCTGTGGACCGTCTACTTTTGCTCACGGATGTACATACAGGATGAGCTCGCGCTTTGTCGCAAAGTCGATTACAAGATGCCGGAAACGGAAAAAGGTTGCGCGTATCCTCAAAGGTATATGACGCGTTTACACTCCTGGTTTTCAAGAACTCATCCGCACTGCAAAACTTCATCAATGAAAGCCGACACTTCGAAGAAGCAAAAAGTCGCCTCGTTACTCCGAACTTCACACGTCTTCCGAACACGGCTGCGACATCTACCTGCGAGGACCTCCTTCTCCCACCCGTTCCACCCGTTCCTGCTGCATCCGACAATATTGTGCGCATCACCCGCCGCGAGATTGAAGCTGCCTCCTAAGTTCCCTTTCCCCGCAGGGGCGTCTGCGTCAGCAGCCGTTTGGTGTGTTGCGACACCACGTACCCGAGCACACGAGGGTCGGACCCTCCCGCGTGTAGCCGTGCGCGGCTTAGCCGTGTCCGGGGAAAGGGCGATCCTGGGGGTTGAGCCGATGTCGGGTGTTCGGACCTTTAAGGCCCCCCGGCGGAGGCAGCACACCTCTTTGGCCTCTGCTTCACACAGACGGCACAACCGAACTGACCCACCCGGGGGAACTTGGTAGTTGCCTTTTCCTGTCTCTCTCTCCCTACAACCTTCGTCTTTTCCTTACTTTCCACCTTTCCTGTCTTCTTCTGGCTTCCCTTTACTTCCAATTTTTCCAGGCAGCAAGGGTTAACCTTGTGTGAATAGCCAACCTAGGTTATTTCATATTTGGTTATAGTGGTAATGTACAGCTGGAGTTTGCAGGTCGTGTTTCACAGGTCCTGCAGCGTCCCCTTGTAGGACTCCATGGTGGGTGGCTGGCGTTACTGCCGAAATCTCACATATCTTTATGGGTAGCTCCCCCCCCCCCCCTCCCTGATCGCCCTTAGAAAAGAGGGCGCACCGATGAAGTATTCCAACTTTTTGGTCGGCAAAAAGAATCTTTCCCTCGTTTACACGTGATCCATTCTTAAAAAACCAGCTAAACCAGTGCGAACAATCTCACCATTCCTTGTATCGAAGTCTCTTACCGAAGTGTTTGGTCCAGGTTATAAGGCGTCGAGGATGGCTAGCGGTTACCTCCTCTTGTAGCTCCGCGATCAGAAGCAATTTGAGAAACTGCGTAAACTAGTATCATTTAGGGAGACCCAAGTAGTAGTAACCCTGCACCGCACGATGAATACCACGCGCGGCGTTGTCTCGGACGATGATTTGCTGGAGCTCACTGAGGCTGAACTCTTGGAGGACTTCAGTGAACAGAATGTTATAAATGTCAAAAGAATTAAGATGAGGTGAGATGGTAAAGAAATTGCGACCAAACACCTAATAGTCACCTTCAATTCAAGTGTCCTGCCCGAGTCAATCGAAGCCGGGTACATCAAGCTCCGTGTTAGGCCGTACGTGCCAAATCCGCTCCGATGATTCGAATGCCAGTGTTTCGGCCACAGTTCGCAAAGCTGCCGAGGCCGTCAAACTTGTGCAAAATGCAGTGCCCATGAACACACCACTGAAGCTTGTGAGAACGCTCTCCAATGTGTAAACTATGATGGGGAGCACGCCGTGTACTCGCGGTCGTACCCATCCTGGAAAAAAGAAAAAGAAATTGTAACGATCAAAGTAAAAGAGAATACATCATTCAAGGAGGCACGCAAGCGGGTTTCATACCTGCCCAAGAAAACCTTTTGCCGATGTGACGCGTCAGGGGGCAGCGACACAACGGCTTCCGGCGGCTGTCCGACCCACAAGCAGTGAGTCGGCAGTTACGTCATCTGCCCCCGCGGCGGTTGCAGCTAGCGCTGCTCCGCTAACTCAGCAGAAGGGATCAACGACCCCGAAGGTAGGCGCAGCCAAGGCTGCCCCAACCTCGCCGACCCCTTCCAGCCCTGGCAACAGCCGGCGCAGCCAAATCCCTCAGGGAGCCCCATCGACCTCCGGGCTGGTGGGCGCAGGGGTCCGAGGCAGGACTCTCTCGGAAAACTTCTCCCTCGCAGGAGCGCGTGTCCGGCGTCTCACAGGAGGTAATGGAATCTACACCTATCCTCACGGCGCACCAAGCGCCTAAGGAGCGGCGAGGCTTCCTCGAACGCTCCAGAAGGGCAAAACCCCGATTACAGGGCCTCGAAAGAGCTCTGTAATCTAATCTCTGAAATCTCTATAATTACTACTTCTGTTTCTGTACACACAGCACCTATTTGCTTCCAATATGAATACACAAATTAATCAATGGAACGTCAGAGGTCTTCTTAGAAACCTTGACGATGTGCAAGAACTCATCCACAAACACAATCCAAAAGTGCTGTGTTTACAGGAAACACACTTAAAATCGAAACACAGACTTCCTCCTACGCTATGTTACGTATCGCAGAGATCGCGATGATGCTGTCGCATCATCGCGCGGTGTTGCCATTGTTATTCATAAAAACATAGCGTGTCAACGTTGGCAGCTACAAACGTCCCTTGAAGCAGTGGCGGTTCGAGTTTCTCTCCTAATCAAACTCATCACCATTTGCTCGCTTTACATAGCCCCGCATTACCAATTAAACAAACATGAATTTCAGTCCTTTATAGATCAATTGCCCGAACCTTATGTTGTTCTTGGTGATTTCAATGCACACAGCAGCCTGTAGGGAGACTCTCGTATCGATGCGCGAGGTCGTCTCGTTGAACAGTTCCTTTTTTCGTCCGGTGCGTGTCTGCTGAATAAGAAGGAACCCACATATTACTGTCTTGCAAACAGAACCTTCTTTTTTTTTTCAATTGTTCTTAGCCTAGTTTCACCGTCTATACTGCCTGAACTTGAATGGGAAGTTACCAACAATCCTTACGGAAGCGACCCCTTTCCCATACTGCTAACACCTAAAGAAAACGAATATCCACCACAGGCTCCTAAGTGGAAGATTGATACAGCCGAATGGGAGAAATTCCGAACTCTCACTAGTATCTCATGGGATGACATGTCCTCGTTAGGAATTGATGCTGCGGTGGCGTATTTTACAGCCTTCATAATAGATGCCGCATCTAAATGCATATCAAAAGTAAATAGCTTGGCATGCAAACAGCGTGTGCCGTGGATGAACGATGAATGTAGGATCGCTCGTAAAAAAACAGAACAAAGCGTGGGGGTAGCTACGCGCGTCTTCCACAGCGGAGAATCTTATTAACTTTACGAAAGTAAAGTCCCAAGGCAGGGGAACGCGCCGATAGGCCAGAAGAGAGAGTTGGCCGAAGTTTTTATCGGACACTAACTCGTATGCAGATGAGGCCAAAGTCTGGAACAAGGTTAATAGGATAAGAGGGCGACAAAGATATTCACTCCCTTTGGTAAATACACAGGGCGATACACTGCAAGATCAGGCAGACTCACTTGGGGAGCACTTTGAGCGTGTGTCGGGCTCAATCCACTATTCCCAATCCTTTCTTAAGCATAACGAAATAGAAGAACGTAAGCCAATCATACGAAAATCCAGACAGAATGAACCGTATAACCGGCCTTTCAGTATTGCCGAGTTGAGAGCTGCCTTGAACACATGCAAAAGCACTGCACCTGGACCTGACAGAGTCATGTATGACATTATCAGAAACTTACATACTGACACACAAGTTACACTACTCACACTTTTCAACACTATTTGGGCTGCGGGATACCTCCCATCCCCATGGAAAGAAGCGATTGTGGTTCCTGTTCTGAAGCAGGGAAAAAACCCTTCCTTGGCAGCAAGTTATCGTCCGATAGCTCTTACAAATTGTCTGTGTAAGCTTTTTAAAAAAATGATTAATCGCAGACTCATACATTTCCTTGAACTCAGCAATATGCTCGATCCCTATCAGTGTGGCTTCAGACAAGGGCGGTCGACAACCGATCATCTTGTGCGCATTGAAGGATATGTCCGCGATGCATTTGTACACAGACAGTATTTCCTCTCGATATTCCTCGATATGGAGAAGGCATATGACACAACATGGCGTTACGGAATCTTGCGAGACTTGTCGGGAGTGGGCATCTGTGGAAATATTACTGAAATACTAAAGCGCCAAACAGACGACACAAGAAGAGACACGGACGAGCGCTTATGTTGAAAATAATTGAAAGCTATTTGTCGAATCGTATCTTCAGCGTGAAAGTCGACAACGTATTATCGCGACCTTTTATAAAAGAAACTGGTGTACCCCAGGGAGGCGTACTCAGTCGCACACTCTTTATCGTTAAGATGAACACACTTCGTGCTTCTGTACCACCGGTCATTTTTTATTCCGTCTACGTGGACGATATACAAATAGGTTTCAAACCCTGCAACCTCACATTGTGCGAGAGACAGGTACAGCAGGGTTTAAAAAAGGTGTCCAAGTGCACAGACGAAAACGTATTTAAAATCAACTCCCACAAAAGTTCTTGTGTTCTCTTCACAAGAAAGAGAGCCCTGCTCCCAGATCCTTGTGTAGAACTAGGCGGACAACAAATTCCTGTCAACAAAGAGCACAAATTTCTAGGTGTTATACTTGACTCCAGGCTTACTTTCATTTCAGACAAAATGTCTTAAAGCAAAGTGTCTAAAAACAATGACCTTACTTAATATCCTATCCCACACAACATGCGGTAACGACAGGAAGTGCCTTTTGAATCTTTACAGGAACCTAGTTCGATCACGAATAGATTATGGTGCTGTAGTATATCACTCTGCCGCACCGAGCGCGCTTAAGATGTTAGACCCCGTTCATCATCTAGGTATCCGCCTGGCCACTGGCGCATTTAGAACAAGCCCTGTTGAAAGTCTATGTGTAGAGTCAGACGAGTGGTCACTCCATTTTCAGGGAACATACATCAGCTTCACATATTCTCTCAAAGTGCGCTCTAATAAAGAACATCCGTGTTTCACAACTGTAAACGACTTGACCTGCGAAACAGTTTTTCGTAATAGACCCTCCATGAGACTTCCTTTGTCACTCCATGCAAGAGAACTTAGCGAAGAAATGGATGTCCCAGTTCTCGAACATCGCCTAATGCCTCCAGCAAAGCCATTACCGCCCTGGGAGTGGCAGGTATTAGACTGTGACGTGTGCTTTGTAGAGGTCACAAAGCACGCACTTGACCTCGAAATCGCTATGCATTTCCGTGAACTTCAATCGAAGTACTCGTGCTCAGAATTCAACACAGATGCGTCAAAATCACATGCTGGTGTATCTTATGCTGCTGTTGGTCCCTCTTTTTCTTAATCTGACGTATTGAACCCGCTAACAAATATCTTCCCTGCAGAAGCCTTTGCAGTACTGCCTGCCGTAAAACATATAAATAAATTAAAACTCGACAGAGCTGTAGTATTTACAGACTCGTTAAGTCTTGTAAAAGCGTTAATTTCTTTACAAAAGCATACAAATCCTGTTTTCATTGAGCTTTACTCGCTCTTATGCAATATTTATCTATCACATAGACACGTAGTAAAATGCTGGGTACCTAGCCATAGAGGCATCGAGGGTAATGTACTAGCTGACAAAATGGCCACATCACTCACATCACTAACCCCTTTTCCTACGGCTGCTGTCCCTATCACATATCTGAAGCCTTTTTTAAGAAAGAAACTGCGACAACACTGGCAACGCATGTGGAACGCAGAAACAAATAATAAACTGCACGTTATAAAGCCACAGTTAGGTTTTCGGCCCTCCCCAACAAAATGTTGGCGAACAGATGTCCTATTCTGTCGCCTCAGAATAGGGCACACATTTGGTACCCACAATTTTCTGTTTACTGGAATTTACCGCCGGCCTGTGGTCGATGTGGTGAGAGGCTCACCGTCCTCCACGTCCTCTTGGAGTGTCGGAAAGCCGAATCTGAAACAAAGAAACATTTTCCTCTTGCATATCATTATTGCGTCCCTCTTCACCCAGCTATTTTTCTTGGTAAAGAACGGTTTTTTAGCACCAAAGTAGTCCTCAATGTTAAATGATGTTGTCCTACGTGTTATAAGCCCATTAAATTATAGCGCATCCTCTTTCCAGAGGATGCCGCTGTGATAGTTGTTCTGTATAGCACATGCCTCTAGGCCCTTGTGTCACAAGGGCTCTAACGAGGCCATGGTGCTCTAGTGAATTTTAGAATCTTGTACATTTTTATATGTTATCATTATTTAGCAATGCACCTTAATGCTCATAGTACAAGTCTTTTGTCATTGCCATAATCTTATTATACATAGACTTTATGCACATTAGAGCGACCATTTTGAGGCCCCTTTACAGCCACATCACATCAACTTCATAGAAGTCATAACTCCACTGCAAGCTCATCAACACTGGCTTGGCGCTCTTTCGCCATACCTGGCCCTTGCGCCAACAAACACCACATATTCATTCCAGTTCCCCTTCAGGTGCGTAACCCCTATGCGTACCATGCAACCATTTCGCTTATCCAAATCGTTGTGCGTCAAGAACTAGCAAACGCCGGATTGCAGACGCTCTGCTCAGTCAACGGACCTGGCTACCACCTACCCGCCGCACCCGAGTTATACAGAAGCCCATCCGTTCGTCCTCGTTATCAGAATTGCGCAGAATGGCGCACTTCCGATGACAGGCCCGTCTGCTTCTGTTGTGGACGCGTTGGACACATTTACCGCCGTTGTCGCAGTGCATGAAATTGGCAGCCTTGGCCGAGCTATGCAAACATCCGATGTCCAGGTGGTAGTTTCCGAGTGCCAGTACGCAATGACGACGACAGCGCTCCGCCATCATGGTCAGCACGGTCAACCCACTACCCTTCGCCATCCCGAAACTTGCCCACCTGCTCACCTCTGCTTCGTCGTTCTCCGTCATACTTACGCCGCTCATCGGAAAACTGACGAGCGCGGCTCTGAGAGGTGAGCCTGCCACGACGACCCAACCCGAAATTCCTCTGCTCACAACCTCATCATGCACATCACAGCCTCTCAACGTAGACGTGGACGGCGCACCTGTCGTCGCACTCATTGGCACTGGCGCCCACATATCGGCCATGAACTCAAACCTCCGTATTCGTCTGAAGAAAGTTCTTATCCCTGCTCCGATCGCTGTAGTGGGCGTAACCGATGGTGCGACTCCAGCTGTTTCTGGGTTGTGTACCGGTTGTGTTCCGTGTAACTGTTGCCGGACGCCACACTTCAGTTTTGTTTTACGCCTTGGATCAGTGCCCTCATGCAATCATCTTAGGACTTTCTCTCGGCACATTCGGCTCTTATTGACTGCTCTGCAGGGGTTATATTGCTCGCCTTACCTCATGCCGTTGAGCCTTGTGATCCTGCGCCGAGTCGGCTGTGTTCCGCCGATTACATTCGTCTACCATTTGATTGATTGATTGAAAACTTTAATATTCCACTGAGATGGGGTGCCCGCCTCTTAACCTACACGTAGGTATGGGGGTGAGGACGAAGCAGTCTCCGCGCGTTGAGGGCGGTGAGTCTTGATGGCCTCAACGGCCAGGCGGATTGCTCGACGCTGGTCGTTTTCAGCCTCGCTCTGGAGCAAGGCCTCCCAGGCTTCCCTACTGCCAATGTTTTCCTTGGCCCCTGGGGAGCCAGCACACTCCCATATTATATGGTTTAGCGTACCTTTTTGCTTACAAATGTTGCATTATAGTCCCGCGTCTGTGTTAAGTAGACCCGATGTGGGGATGTATAATTGCTTCCCTGAAGGCACCGCCAAATGCGAGCGTCCTCCAGAGAGAGACCGATGCGGAGGCGGAAAGATTCTTCTTTCGGCTTTGTAATGATCTACAATTTCCCTGTACGTGATGATGCTATCTTTGATCCCTGGAACTGGCTGCTCTAGAGTTGCCCGGTGGTAGAGTGCTCGGGTGAACTCGTGAGCGGCTTCGTTGCATGGGACTTCTTCATGGGCCGGAACCCAAATAAAAGTTATGTCCCTCCTTGGAGGATTTTTGAGTAGAATTGGGAGGGCTTCTTCCGAGATTCTCCCTTTGTTAAAATTTCGGATAGCTAATTTGTTATCGCATAATATTACTCCCGCTTTTGTAACCGCACAAGCGAGCGCTACTGCAACTTCCTCGGCTGTACAGGCGTCCCTCGTGCACGTGGAACGCGCTATCTCAACGCACCCGTCGCCATTACCCACCGTCGATACCGCAGCCCCGTCTCTGCCGCAAGCGGCGTCCACGTACGCTACTTTATGCGCCGATGTGTTTTTAAGTTTATTTACTAGAGCCTTAGTCCTGTGAGCTCTCCTCTCTTTGTTGTAGATAGGATGCATATTTTTAGGTAGAGGGCGATTCGGAAGCGTTTACGCACGTCCAATGGAATGTCCTTGTCAGTCGGGGCACCCCTGTCGCATTGGATTCCTATTCATTCCATAATTTTTCTCCCTGTTTTAGACTGGCCTAATCTTTCCAACTAAGACACTCGTACTGCCTCAGTGAGCTCAACTAGCGCGTTGTGAACCCCCATTTTGAGAAGGAGGTCTGTCGAGGTCGAGTCTGGGAGCCCTAGGGCTTTCTTAACGCTCTTCCTAATGATCGCATCTATTTTATGCTTTTCTTCTCGTTTAAACACGAGTTACAGTGCGGCATACGCTATTCGGCTGGTAATGAATGCTTGCATGAGCCTGAGGAAGCTGTTCTCTTTGAGGCCCCTGCCTTTGAGTGCAACTCTCCTGAAGATCCCCGTGACTTGCGCCGCATATCCTTCTAGCTTCTTGATTGTCGTGAGGTTGCATCCATTTCTCTGGATATACATGCCCAGAATTCTGATTTCCTCCACCTTGAGAACCTCATTTCCGTTTACGAAGACATTGATGGGTATACTGCTCCCAGCGTACCTGTTTGCTTACAAATTTTCAAATTTTCTTACAATCATGCTTATCGAATCTGAGGTCGAGTTTGCCAGGGCGGACGGGTGCAAGTGAACGATGTTTTTCCGGCCCAAAGCATCATCACATGTCGTCACCTTGTCATATCTTTATATTCCCCACCCCGCCACATCTCCTTGTATATGAGCGTGTTCCTTAACAGTATTAAACAAGTTGGTCGTTTGCGCCACGTACGTCCGCGCCTTGTTCCTTATGTTGGTCAGTGTAACACTAAGCGCAATACAATCATGAACGTCCACCAACTAGCCCCATTCATTGCTTTACTAAATATCTGATCCTGCTGCTATACATTCGAACCCTACCTGATCTTGTATAACATAACGAAGATGATAACGAATAGCGCCGAACACAGTCGGCGATCGTCGAAATCTGCTCAGCGGGTCAAGCGCGTCGGTTTTTATACATCAGTCATCGAAGGTTCCAGAGCAATCGCTGGGGCCCGCGTGCCTTCGAGAAAGTTCTACACTATTCACATCGCGCGATGAAATCAGATTACACAAGGTTCGGTGCCAACAGACAGCGGATAGAACCATCGATAACTTTCGAGAAACTTCCGATACATGCAGGCGCGTACGCCGCTGTACATGCAGGCGCGTCCGGCGCTTACCGCTAATTCATTGATCGGCTTCTTATGCACCAGTTTCTTCTGTTCCCTCCTCAAGTCTAGGCTAATTCGAGTTCTTACCATCCTATGGTCACTGCAGCGCACTTAGCCGAGCACGTACACGTCTTGTATGATGCCAGGGTTAGCGCAGAGTATAAGGTGTATTTAATTTCGAGTCTCGCCATTCGGGCTCCTCCACGTCCACTTTCAGCTATCCCGCTTGCGGAAGAAGGTAATAATTATCCGCATATTATTCTCTTCTGCAAACTCTACTAATAACTCTCCCCTGCTATTCCTAGAGCCTATGCCATATTCCCCAATGACTTGTCTCCAGCCTGCTTCTTGCCTACCCTGGCATTGAAGTCGCCCATCAGTATTATGTAATTTGTTTTGACTTTACCCATCGCCGATTCCACGTATTCATAGAAGCTTTCGACTTCCTGGTCATCATGACTGGATGTAGGGGCGTAGACCTGTACGACCTTCAATATGTACATCTTATTAAATTTCACAACAAGACCTGCCACCCTCTCGTTAATGCTATAGAATTCCTGTATGTTACCAGCGATGTCCTTATTAACCAGGAATCCGACTCCTAGTTCTCGTCTCTCCGCTAAGCCCCGGTAGCACAGGACGTGCCCGCTTTTTAGCACTGTATATGCTTCTTTTGTCATCCCAACTTCACTGAGCCCATTTACTGCACTCTAATTCCTCCAATAGCACTGCTAGACTCGCCTCACTAGATAACGTTCTAGCGTTAAACGTTGCCAGGTTCAGATTCCAATGGTGGCCTGTCCGGAACCAGGGATTCTTAGCACCGTCTGCTGCGTCGCAGGTCTGACCGCCGCCGTGGTCAGTTGCTTCACAGATGCTGGGGACTCAGGGCCGGGGTTTGCTTGTTGTATTCAAATAGGAGGGCGTGGCCAAGTACTGCACCAGGGTGGCCAATCCTGCTCTGGTGCGGGAGTGCGTTACCGGTTATGGTCACCGGGACCAGGCCGCACTCCATGCCTGTTTGTGCAATTTTATCAACACGCGGATTTTTTTATCCGGTGTCAAATTACGCGGCACCGGGATTCGAACCACGGTCCTCTTGCACGCGAGGAGGATGCTCTACCTCTACGCCACCGCTGCCTGTTAGACAAGAAGCCGAACAATGAGTTAGCGGTAAGAGGGAAAATAGAGAAATTCCGGATCAAGCTACAGAACAGGTATTCGGCTTTAACAGAGGAAGAGGACCTTAGTGTTGAAGCAATGAACGCAATCTTATGGGCATCATTAAGGAGTCTGCAATAGAAGTCGGTGGCCACTCCGCTGGAGAGGATACCAGTAAGCTATCGCAGGAGACGAAAGATCTGATTAAGAAACGCCAGTGTATGAAAGCCTCTAACCCTACAGCTAGAATACAACTGGGGGAACTTTCCAAGTTAATCAACAAGCGTAAGACAGCTTACATAAGGAAATATAATATGGATAGAATTGAACATGCTCTCAGGAACGGAGGAAGCCTAAAAGCAGTGAAGAAGAAACTAGGAATTGGCAAGAATCAGATGTATGCGTTAAGAGACAAAGCCGGCAATATCATTACTAATATGGATGAGGTAGTTCAAGTGGCTGAGGAGCTCTATAGAGATTTATACAGTACCAGTGGCACCCACGACGATAATGGAAGAGAGAATAGTCTAGAGGAATTCGAAATCCCTCAGGTAACGCCGGAAGAAGTAAAGAAAGCCTTGGGAGCTATGCAAAGGGGGAGGCAGCTGGGGAGGATCAGGTAACAGCAGATTTGTTGAAGGATGGTGGGCAGATTGTTCTAGAGAAACTGGCCACCCTGTATACGCCATGCCTCATGACTTCGGGCGTACCGGAATCTTGGAAAAACGCTAATATAATCCTAATACATAAGAAAGGGGACGCTAAAGACCTGAAAAATTATAGACCGATCAGCATACTCTCCGTTGCCTACAAAGTATTTACTAAGATAATTGCAAATAGAATCAGAAACACCTTAGACTTCTGTCAACCAAAGGACCAGGCAGGATTCCGTAAAGGCTACTCAACAATAGACCATATTCACACTATCAATCAGGTGATAGAAAAGTGTGCGGAATATAACCGACCTTTATATATAGCGTTCATTGTTTACGAGAAAGCGTTTGATTCAGTCGAAACCTCAGCAGTCATGGAGGCATTGCGGAATCAGGGTGTAGATGAGCCATATGTAAAGATACTGGAAGATATCTATAGCGGCTCCACAGCCACCGTAGTCCTCCACAAAGAAAGCAACAAAATCCCAATAAAGAAAGGCGTCAGGCAGGGAGATACGATCTCTCCAATGCTATTCACAGCGTGTTTACAGGAGGTATTCAGAGACCTGGATTGGGAAGAACTGGGGATAAGAGTTAATGGAGAATACCTTAGTAACTTGCGATTCCCCGATGATATTGCCTTGCTTAGTAACTCAGGGTATCAACTGCAATGCATGCTCACTGACCTGGAGAGGGAAAGCCGAAGGGTGGGTCTAAAAATTAACCTGCAGAAAACTAATGTTTAACAGTCTCGGAAGAGAACAGCAGTTTACGATAGGTAGTGAGGCACTGGAAGTGGTAAGGGAATACTTCTACTTAGGACAGGTAGTGACCGCAGATCGGGATCAGGAGACTGAAATAATCAGAAGAATAAGAATGGGCTGGGGTGCGTTTGGCAGGCATTCTCAGATCATGAACAGCAGGTTGACATTATCCCTCAAGAGAAAAGTATATAACAGCTGTGTCTTAGCAGTACTCACGTACGGGGCAGAAACCTGGAGGCTTACGAAAAGGGTTCTACTTAAATTGAGGACGACGCAACGAGCTATGGAAAGAAGAATGATAGGTGTAACGTTAAGAGACAAGAAAAGAGCAGATTGGGTGAGAGAACAAACACGAGTTAATGATATCTTAGTTGAAATCAAGAAAAAGAAATGGGCATGGGCAGGACATGTAATGAGGAGGGAAAATAACCGATGGTCATTAAGGGTTACGAACTGGATTCCAAGGGAAGGGAAGCGGAGTAGGGGACGGCAGAAAGTTAGGTGGGCGGATGAGATTAAGAAGTTTGCATGGACAACATGGCTACAATTAGTACGTGACCGGGGTAGTTGGAGAAGTATGGGAGAGGCCTTTGCCCTGCAGTGGGCGTAACCAGGCTGATGATGATGGAGATATTCAGATATTTTTTTGCATTCTGCCTAATTACAGAATCAGTTTTCATTAATTTATCAACATCTCAAATATTCTATATAGATGAAACTTGCCAATGAGAAAATTCTAGAGCAACATAAAAAAAAATCCCGAAAGAGATTTCTGTTGCTGAATACATGCTCTATAAAAGTGTTTTTCCGAGCGTGAGAGAAGCCCGCGAATACACGAAAAGTGCCTCGAGCGGCCAATCGTGCGGCAACTAGGGGGGAAAACGCATACATACATACATACATACATACATACATACATACATACATACATACATACATACATACATACATACATACATACATACATACATACATACATACATACATACATACATACATACATACATACATACATACATACATACATACATACATACATACATACATACATACATACATACATACATACATACATACATACATACATACATACATACTGTTACGTTTCGCCTACGACGCGCGGTATAGCCGGCGCGGATGCAACGGACGCCGGGGCTTCGTTCAAAGCGGCAGACATTTTGGCCCGTTCGGCGCCGCCGCTACGCCTCCCTGCCAAGCGCGTCCAGGCATGTTCCAATGCCACGTGTCTTCATGTGCGTGTGTGAGTGTATGTGCATATTGGTGCCCACGCTTGTCGAAGCGCGGCAGCCGGGGAGAGGAGCTCCCAACAACTGTGAAGCGAGGGGGTCCGAGCGGCGCCGACACGACGGCTGCTCCACCTTCTCTTCCCATTGTGCCCAAGTGGCGCCGACACGACGCTGCGCCACCTTATCCCATTGTGCCCGAGCGGCACAGTCACGTGCTCGTCTATAGAGGGGTTCCTTCTTGCCCTCAACTGCGAGAGTATAAAAGCAGCTGCCCCCGGACGCCAAGAAGAGGCTCCGATTTCTTCTGTTGAGTAACGTGCTCTCCCGTCTCTCTACTTCGGTCAACCTGACCGCCAACTCTTTGCGATGTTAGAGTAAACAAGTTGTTTTGTTGTTACCAGTCGACTCATGCTTTGCCGGGACCTTCGGATGCTTCCAGTTGTACCCCAGGCCGCCAGGCCAACGCTACCCTTGGGGCTTGCGACCCAGGTGCAACAACGGGCGTCAGCGCCGAGTTCCCAACAACTCGTGCCAGCGGCGCGATTACAACAACTGTCTGCCAGCGGTGAGATCGCGACAACGGAGGCCAGCAGCGAAGATATGCAGTTGACTGTATGCTGAGCAGCACAACGACCATCCGGGAGCAGTGCAACGAGCCCTGTGTGATGACTGGTTGCCTGCAGCGGAACGACTGCGCTGAATTCTTGGCTACGAGGTTTGGTGAGTGCGGGACTTTCTTCTTCTGAGCTTTGCCAGGCTTTTGTTAGTGTCAGAAACAGAGCTGGTAATTGTGGTTGTCGTTGCTGCCGGGTTAGTTTGCGGCAAGACAATAGTAGGCAGTAGAGAAAGCAGCATTCAGAGCAGCCATGGATTTGAAGTCGTTGCGCAAACCGAAATTGCTGGAGCTTGCAAGAGAGTTGGGTCTGGATGTCTCGGACAAACTCAGAAAACCAGAACTGCTAAAGGCTATTCTTGAGTTAGAGGCTGAGGATGACGAGCTGTCGGAATGCCTTGAGACTATTGAGGAGAGGTCAAAAAGACAGGAGCGCGAACTTAAAGAGCAAAAAGAGAAAGAAGAGCGTGAACGTAAAGAAGAGAAAGAAAAAGAAGAGCGTCAACACGCTTTGGAAATGAAGCGTCTCGAGATAGAGATGGAACGCGCTCGTAATGGAAGTCAGGCACACGGTGCAGGAGAACGAGTATTGCTCAAAATGACTGACCTGATGCGGCCGTTTAAGCTTGGAGAGGACATTGGTTTGTTCCTGGTTAACTTTGAACGAACGTGCGAGAAGCAGGGGTTCTCTCGGGAAACGTGGCCACAGCGCTTGCTCACTTTGTTACCCGGCGAGGCGGCCGACGTAGTCGCTCGCTTGGATAGAGAGGAGGCAGAGGATTTCGACAAAGTGAAATCGAGTCTGCTAAAAAAGTACAGGCTGTCAGCGGAGGCGTTCCGTCGGAAGTTTCGGGAAAATGAGAAAGGCAGAAGTGAGTCATATACGGAGTTTGCGTACAGGCTTATGTCAAACATGCAGGAGTGGCTCAAAGAAGAGAAAGCGTTTGGTGACCACGATAAAGTTCTGCAGTGCTTCGGGCTGGAACAGTTTTATAGTCGGTTACCGGAAAACGTGCGGTACTGGGTCTTGGATAGGCCAGACGTTAGTACAGTGGCTAAAGCCGCCGAGCTAGCCGAGGAGTTTGTGACGCGTCGGGCTCGCGGAGCTAAGGACGGTCAAAAGGGTGAATTTGGCTCCAAGTTTGAGAGGCCAAAGTTCACACCCATTAGAGCAAGGGGCGACACACGTAGTGCGGATGAAAGGAGACGGCGGAGACGGCGGCAAAACGAACGAAAGGAGACGGCGGCAACCGAAGCCGAACGCAGAAAACGGTTCGAGATGAGGCAAGCGCGCGTTTGTTATACGTGCCGGAAGCCGGGTCACTTTTCGGCGCAGTGTCCGGAAACAACACCAAAAGTTGTGTTTTTGTCATTATGCAGCACTGACGAGAACATGAAGCTTCTCGAGCCTTACATGCAAGACCTCCTCGTGAACGGGAAAGAGTGCCGAGTGCTTCGCGATTCCGCAGCTACGATGGATGTAGTTCACCCCTCCTACGTAGAACCCGATATGTTCACAGGCGAGTGCGCATGGATCAAGCAAGCCGTGGAAGCTCATAGCGTGTGTCTGCCCGTAGCAAAAGTGCTTATTGAAGGACCTTTCGGAGCGCTTGAGACGGAGGCGGCAGTGTCATCTATGCTGCCCCCCCAGTACCCGTAACTATTTTCGAACAGGTCCGATCACCTCCTGCGCGAGAAGGGGCTTTTGTTTGGTGAGGCTAGCGTTCAGGCCTTAACCAGATCGAAGGTTCGGGAGCTCGCTGCAAAGGCGGTAGTTGCGGGGCCGACGTTGTCCAACAATGAAAAAGGGTCAGAGGCGCAGCAAGCTGATATTCAGAGCACGCCTGAACTGAATAAAATTGAGTCTGTAACGTTAAAGGCACCAGATACCGGAGAGGAAATTGCCGATGCGGGAAAGTTAGAAGAGCTATCTGCAGATTTGCTCATCGCGCCTACGTCAGACGGACTTGATAGGTTGCTAAAAGTCAGCCGGTCGGCTTTGTTAGCCGAGCAAAAGAAGGATGGCAGCCTAGAAAACATACGCTGCATTATCAAGGAAGGTATCGCCAAGAAAAATGCTCGCTTTGTGGAAAGAGGTGGGGTCCTGTACCGGAAGTATCTAGACCGCAGGGGAGTGGAGTTCGATCAGCTGATCGTTCCTCAATGCTATCGTCAGGATCTGTTGCGCTTGTCGCATGGGGGTTCGTGGTCCGGACACCTAGGAGTTAAGAAAACTAAGGACCGTCTCTTGCAAGAGTACTATTGGCCAGGGTGTTTTCGGGACGCAGACCATTTCGTGAGGACATGTGACACCTGTCAGCGGGTGGGCAAACCAGGGGACAAATCAAGGGCGCCGTTGAGATTGGTACCTATCATTACGGAGCCTTTTAGACGGCTCGTTATTGATACAGTGGGACCTCTGCCGGTAACAGCCACGGGGTACAGACACATTTTGACTGTGATCTGCCCAGCGACAAAGTTCCCTGAAGCAGTGCCGCTTAAAGAACTCAGCTCAGTTGAGATAGTCAATGCACTACTGTCCATATTTGCGCGAGTTGGTTTTCCTGCGGAAATCCAATCAGATCAGGGCACAGTGTTTACTAGCGCTTTGACGACAACTTTTCTCGAAAGGTGTGGGGTAAAGCTGTTACACAGCTCAGTGTACCACCCACAGTCGAATTCCGTTGAGAAGCTCCACTCCGTCATGAAGCGCGTGTTGAGAGCATTGTGTTTTGAACATCAAACTGACTGGGAGCTGTGTCTGCCTGGGGTGATGTTTGCATTAAGGACCGCGCCGCATGCGGCTACGGGGTTTTCGCCAGCTGAGCTGGTGTACGGTCGCTCGCTTCGATCTCCGCTTCGCATGCTTCGAGAATCGTGGGAAGGCAGGGGCGACGACCCAGTCGTGGTGGAGTACGTGCTTAAGCTCCTCGAACGCTTAAGAAGGGCACAGGAGTTGTCAGGTGAAGCAATGGCAAAGGCCCAGCAGAGGGCCAAGGTTTATTATGATCGGACCGCCAGGGCCCGTCGTTTTGAGGTGGGCGATGAGGTCATGATATTGCGCACATCGCTAAACAACAAACTAGACGTGCAGTGGGAGGGCCCAGCGCGGATTGTTCAAAAACTGTCAGACGTCAACTACGTGGTGAGTCTGCCAGGAAAGCGGAAAGCACAGCAAGTTTACCACTGTAATCTGCTCAAACCTTATAGACAAAGGGAAGCAGTGGTGTGCATGATGCTAAACGTTCCTGAAGAGCTTCCGGTCGAGCTTCCGGGACTAGGCTCAGTGACGAACAGGGAAGACACCGATCAAGTCATTAGTGACTTAATCAGTAGAGCATCGCTGTCGCCTGAGCAGAAAACCGAACTACACCAGCTCTTACAAGAGTTTCAAGGTCTGTTCTCTGAGAGGCCTGGTAGGACTTCTGTCCTTACTCATGATATAGAACTTACCTCCCCAGAGCCAGTACGACCCAAGGCGTATCGGGTGTCACCCCGCCAGAGCGATATTATGGAGGCTGAGGTAAAGAAAATGCTACAGCTCGGTGTTATTGAGGCAGGTGAGAGTGATTATACCTCCCCTTTGATTTTAGTTGAGGTACCGGGCAAGGAACCTCGTCCTTGCGTCGACTACCGCAGGCTTAATTCCATCACTAAGG